>NW_028301615.1:12221060-12524090 GCF_987345545.1 Pholcus phalangioides | reverse complement strand
ATTTTCACTTATATTTTGTTTTAAAAAAACGCATTATTATTGGAACCAAAGCACTATCTTTTCGCGATCTACAATAAATGTTGGACTCATCCCCGTCTAAGTTTGCACATATACAGCAAACAGGATTCAGCACTAACGAAAGACTACTGTAGAAGTTTGTCGGAGATGTACAAACTTTCGACATCCGGAAAACTTTTCGGCAATAATGGTTCTTCGGCTTTAACAATGGCTTTTGAAATTTCTATCATGGTCAGGGCCGTAACTAAGCAGGTGCAACAGGTGCATCCGCATAGGGCCTAAATTCAAATTCTTCCACAGGGCACAGGAATGGCTAGCTATGACCCTGATCATGGTACAGACAAAACTCGGGCAGTGCGAGACACCTGTGCATCATAAAATCAATGAAAGCATAACACCATAGTGATAGAAAAGAAATCGTGTTTTGTTTTGTTACACTTCTGTTTAAAAAAATTTGTAAATGAAGAAAAATATTTTAAGAAAAAGTAAATAGCGTTGGCCACGCTTCCGATACGATTAAGTGAAAAAAAAAACAAAAAAAAAACAAGTAGAACGCTTCATACATAGGAATAGGGGGGTGACCTTTTTCTTCACATCATTATTACGAATCGAAAGAAAACTGCAAGTACAATCACTTCAACTACAAACATGTTAACTTGAAAAGACTGAAAGAGCGGCAATCTTAAAAATGAAGCAGGTATTTTTCCCATACAAAACGTGCGAGATTACACAAAATTTTGAATACTCGTTTCTTAGTCACGCAAATAAGTCTTATTTTTACAGAATATAAAACAAACAGTAACAGACATATACGCCATGGTGTTATGCGTACATATTCATTACTCGCGAATCTATCTGGTGGAACACACGTAATCTGCAACGAATAATTGGACCGAAACCAAGAGAATAAATCCAATTTCGAAGAAATAAAAAAAATCCTTTCTCGAACTAGGTATCAACACGAGAATTATTACAAATAAAAGGTGATGCACCGAAATTACGACTGAATTTATCTCTTTACTTAAATTTAAATACATTGGCATTAACATCTTTTATCTCGTGACTATATGGCAGCGGCTCTCAACCGGTGCTCCGCGGAGCCATTGGAGATCCGTGTGAACTGTCCAGGGGCTCCGCGGCCACTCGAGGAAAATATGAAAAAAAACTATAAATTAAAAAAAAAAATTTTTGAATAATAAAAGTAAATCAGCGACTTTGATGAATAAATAAAAAATATGCCTACGGGGCTCCGCCATAGACATTATATACCAAAAAAGGCTCCGCAAGTCAAAAAAGGTTGAGAACCACTGCTATATGGTATTCTCCTAAAATGTGGGGGGGGGGGGGGCAAACGCGCTTTACCGGCATCTATGCAGCTTTCTTTCAACTTTTCCCCGTTTTTTGAATTCACATATCTCAGAGAATATTTCTTATTTACTTTTAAACACAAAATAATGGATAAAACTAGAAATCCTAATTACAGATGTGAAGTGCAAACAATTAGTCAAATAAGAATGAGGGTTACAGATGAATGGAAAGAATATAAAAACATATACAATATATAGTATTTTAACAATATATATAACAATACAATATTATATATAAAAATATTAAAAGAATATATATTGCAATTAACAATGTAGAATTTTTTTTGTTGGCCTCAGGAGAGACGGCAACAAATTATAATTGGGCTTTTGAGCACAACTTAGTAACCACACGAAGAAATTTTAGGCGCCAATACCAATTTTCCGGTCGCCCTGGCGCCTGGGATTTGTCCAGCCCTGACATAATGATGTATATAAGTTACTATAGCAATATAGCTTAGTATCACGTTTTTTTCCTCCGACCACCGGAAATTGGCATGAATTATTCCGAATCTCTCTCATCCGTAACATTTATTTCCTATCTCTCCGAAATCACATAGTCACATTCTCAGACATATAAGCATTAAACAGAGTTGTAAGAGGTAAAGTGTTCTGAGCCCCCCTAAGACGATAAAATATATAATATAGATATTTTCACAAAAAATTAAAATAGCGTAAGAAAATATGTACCTTTGAAACTTAAATGTATGTATAAATTCAAATTAATGTATGTTAATTTAGTATGTTTTTGGAGGTGAGTAGCTCCATAATTTCATGGAAGAGATTTTTTTTTTGCTCAACCATCTCGGGGTTCCCACTCCAAACATTAATCTTACGTGCGCCCTTGATTATGCATGCTGTTTGATTTTGTATGGCATTTCAACAAAACCACAAACACTAGCAATAGCCCTATTTACTACCTTATACTTCAACTTGCCAAGTTTACCGTGTAAAGGGTATGATTATAGACTATAATCATACCTTTATTTTTTAAAATTGGCAAATTTCGTGAAAATTTCGCACTTATCGCGGTTATTTCGTAAATACGAAATTTACGTATCCCTAATTCCCTAATTGTAGTGTATCCAAGTTTCAGAATCAAGTAGTGGGTTTATTCGTGCCGGGATGGTGCTCATCTGCGCGACCCAACCCGCAAGGGCAAAAGGCTTATATCCCGGGAGGGACAGAGCCTGGGTCGTGACTGGTCTGTCGGAATGGTGCTCATAGTGCGAGGCGGTTTTCCGTTGCAATACTTTACACTGTATATATATTTTTTAATCGTGAAACCAGCGGGAGGAAACTAAGTGGAAAAAAATGCTGACGTAAACACAAAAAAACAGTTTCGACTTGTCTTTTACACCGTATGTGGGTGTTATCGTTCATTTGGTTTCGTTTCTTGCCACATCGCATGTAATTCATCAAAAATTAGTTTGTTCTGCACATTTTATTTCATCAAATCTATTCAGTTTGAATTTCTCTCACAAATGAAACATTTGTTCCAATTTTTTTTTTTTTTTTGAAATTATTATTTTGCTATAATAGGCAATTTGCCAAACGAGGTGGCAGAAAAAATAGGAAAACAAATTGCTCATGTGTCAAGTTTTAGGAGCAATTTGTGTCTTCGAAAAGGGAGTATGGCGATAACCAGGACCCGGATGTTGATGACATTTGCATTTTTATGCTTTTTTTTTCACCGTTACAGCATTTTTTTTGTCATTTTAACGATAATTTTTAACTTTATAAATTTTTTGACAATGGGAAAAAGATTGAGAAAATTATAATACTGATTGCATTGAGCACTAATGAAAGAATATGCTTGAATTTCTTGGAAAATAGATTTTTTTCTGTTTTTTTGGCTTCCCAACCATAGACATGCATATGCATACACAGGATTTCCTCGGGGGGATGTTTCATTTTTAGTTTTTTACAGGAATAAACCCTTTCCCCTCCTTTGGTACACCAGTCATACCCCCCCCCCCCCACTCTCAATACTGAATTTCTTCTGAAAAACAAAAAATGACCAGATTCGTCTCGGGATCTCAAGTCGGAGCCCTGTTAGCCCCACCCTTCTGGGGGGAGGCATAACGCCAGTATTCCTAACCGATTCATGAATTATGACTCATTTATTAGAAAAATTGTTATTTCTGATTAATTCTAAACGATAAAGGGGGAAGAAAAACTTGAGAAAAAAATTCACATATGATTTTGATGCTGTCAAAACTTTCTTTCGACATATCGAACATACTCAGTTTTTCAGAACTTTGTTTTATTACTTTGATGGCCTTTTTAAAAAGTCATTTTTCAAGATTTTTAGAGCAACATCATCTGGGCCTTGGTGATAACATAGTAAATTATTTTCGTGATTAACAATCATGAATGTAAGCAGTTTCCCGCTGTTGAACGAGAATAGCTCGATAATGATTTTCACACCTTGCAAATTATTAATTTGATAATTAATTTTGCTTTGTCAGGAACCCGTGGGCCAGCCGTTCGCCATCCCGGCCATAAAGGGGGGGGGGGAAGAGATCTCGAACTTATTATTTTTCCCATCTACTCTGGGCTCAATAAATTCGCCTCGGGAAGAGCTGCAGTTAAATAAATAATGATAAAGTTAATTTAAACGCTTTTTCATTCATTAATAATAATAATCAATCTGTTGGGTGATTTGGAGGATTGGAAATCTATTCAGATCACGAAATGGATGCATGCCAACTGTAAGGGTTGGTATGGTATTTACCTTTGAGGGGTTTTCACCGCCTTTGGAAAAACCAAATGTAAGGCCTGGTATAATTATTTTATAACTATTAAAATATTTTGATTAAGGAATCTTTAACCAGAAAGAAATTTCTTGTTAATTTTCTGCTTTTCACAGCTGGTTTGCGTAAAGCGGCGACACGCTATGCAATTGAACGGAGGGTTTCCTTATTTCGATCGGCCCGATCCAGGGCCGCAACTAGATGCTTGGTCACCCAGGGCAAGCGCGCATTTTAACGCCCCCTTATAATGTTGAAGGAGAGGTTTCAGAATGAAATTTGCGCCCCCTCCCGGGGCACGATACCAGCCTGCTTCCCCCCCCCCCCCCAGTTGCGGCTCTGGCCCGATCGCTACCGATTGCCGGAATCGGAAACATCAAGAAATTTTTTCCGTTAATCGCCTGCTTTTGAAAGATTAAAAAAAAATGAAATTCGGGTTTTTAACCAATCACAGACGAAGCGGGTTTTCGGAATCTGAAATACGGAAGCACTATGTTTGCACCCTAAGACGACGGAACTTTGTGAGCATGACATTCGGAGAAATTGGATTCATACTACAACTAAAGGAGGAAAAATTAGAGGAGTATAAACAAGTGAATATATTCAAAATGCCGCACAAATACACGATGCAATTACCTTTACGGGTTGACTGAAGATGGGCTGCGGCGATGGGTCCCGGTAAACGTCCAGCAGCTGCAATCGCGCTTGACGTTCCCGTTCACGTACCACGTCAACGCTATAAATGGAAAAAGGTATTAGAGAAAAAAATTGTAACAAATACCGAGAGCAACTTTTCTATTTCGATATTAAGATACCTTTACATAGATTTTTTACATTTTCTTTACATTTTCTATCATTAAGCTTCTACAATTTTTTTTTACTTCACACAAATTGTACTAAACATTTATCTTAAAGACATTTTACGCTAATGAATAAGCTAACATTAGGTCAAAGAATCAGCATTTCGAAACCGATTTATTATACCCATTCCTACCCGAATCGGGAAGCTATACTAGACAGTGAGCAAGAATTTGATGCATACTCTGTTTGGCTGCAGAAAAAAATTTAGAATCCCATGAGCGAATTTCTTAGGTAATTTAAAACTATACAACATCCCACGTTGAAAAACTTGATCTGTTAACATCTTCGAAAATAGAAGGTCACCGTTGCTGTGAAGGCGTAAAGTAGACTATGCATCATTTTTTCCCTTCAAGACATCATAGCCTTGAACTTGATTTTGCATACGAAGAGATCTCAATATATATAATACAGTGTCTCTTTCTTTGATCATTTCCTTAAATTTTTAATAATGTTGAAATCTATTTTAACGATAACAGCCTTCCACATGTATACTCAATATCGGTTGTGACATGAAGAATGTTTTATAAGACCAGGTAGGTTGCTTAACCTCTCTGTGTACAAAAACAAAATTAATAGAAAGTTGTTCACAAAGCGTTTTCTAGAGATTTTAGTTTAAAAAGTATGCTGCATATTACTAGCATCTGTGCCAACATAATGATCAGATTAATCCCTTGCAAGCCTGCCCATAACATCGTCGAGAGTACATGACCGTTGGAGGCAAAGGATTCCTAGTGAAAAATCACTAGGGTAGCGGTTCTCAACCAGTGCTCCGCGGCCACTGGAGGAAAATTTAATAAATCAGTAAATTTGGTGAATAAATAAAAAACGAGGTCTAACGGGCTCCGCTTTTAGTTCATTGCGCAGATAATAGTCATAGAAGCATACAGTATCAAAATTATTCAAATGAATTGTGCGGTTTTCAATGTACAATGTTTGGCGTCTGAAAATTTAAAAAAAAAGTGCCCCACGCGTAGTCAGTTGCCTTAAAACGTTGATAAAAAGCAACGACCTCGGATATAAGGACAGATTTTTCGTCACCTTTGTTTCCGTTTCAATGACGTTTTCCTAACAAATTCCTAAGATTAGGACTGATCACATCCAGTTCTAAGTGCAATATTTTATCAAACGCGTTTTACTCTCATTTATTTAGTAAAGTTTACGTCGGTCTTCCACTGGAATGTACTTCGAGTGAAAAAAAAGTAGCGGAACAAGTCGTGTTGTATGCATAATACCGCTTTGGTTTACACATACACGGGGAGCGATTTTTTCCCCCTTTTAGTAGCTTCCAGTGGACAGCCGGCCTCACTGTCCAGATTTTTATTTGACAGGGACTTACGTCATCTACTGACATCTGGACAAATTATGTTACAAAGCTTTTGATCAGCAGAAAGATGTAAACGCGTTCATGAAGTCATAGAATTGATCAATAAGATATCTGAAAAAAGTGCTTTTTATCGGTCACCTAAATAATTCTAGAGAATACGAAATTCTGAAACCAAACATCAATTTCACGATTTAAGTTCGCGTATAGACCGGAATGATCTAAAAACATAGTTTCCCAAACTTTTTGTTCCATAGCCCCCTTCTCTTCAGAATTTTTTTTCTCATCGCCCCCAACTCAAGCGAACCCATAGGATTCTATGCTATACCCATAGCTTCTGTCGCTATCCTGGACCATTCCACCGCCAACCGGGAGGGGGGAAAACACTGATCTAAGCAATAGTTATAATGCTGGCAAATTCTTAGTTTTTACCTGACAGAGCAAAAAAATTAAATTCGCTTATAACGAGAAATCCGTTATAATGACAATTTTTCCCGTACTTGTGAGCTATAGCTATAACGGACTTTTACTGTATGTTCCGTATGAACGTATTTTGGATTGAGCCATGTGTTTCAAAAAATATGGTACCAGTATATTGCTGCATTATCAACAGCTGAAGACCTCTATTCTGATCTGATAAAATTATAGCTAAACACTAACAGAAGTTTTGAAGAAACTATCCATCAAAAGACTCTTAAAGATAATACTTGCGTATACAACACGGCGTGTTTTTTTTTCTTTTTCAATTTTTTTTTTTTTTGTGTCCCCCCCCCCCTCCCCTTTGTAATGAAATCCCGCAGCTGCGCAGAGAAAAATTAAAATTTACAGCACATGAAAAACAAATTTACCATCCTCAGTAATTTAGGAATTAAGGCTGCTTACTGTTGCAATAGTTAACATCAGGGGTTTTCCCCCCCCCCCCATACTAACCTAACACGAACCGAATAACCAATAACGATATTACCATGATACGTTTCTAAATTAGCACTTAGTGAATGATAAAAAGATGGAAAATAATATGACCGAAAACGAGTTATTTGTTTCTTTTCAAAGAAAACCCATTATTTTATTCAAAAAACGTGGATCGCGCGATGCATCTATTATATACAACATGTGCAGGATAAAATAAGTAACTTTATAAAATACTATTGAAAAAAGAACAAAAAATGCATTGGGGAAAAAACGCGTGTTCCTCCCTCTCAGGCATTTGTGGTTCATGCAACCATCGATAAATCAATGAAGCAAAACCAGAAAGAAACTCGCAATAGGAGGAATATCGATCGTAAGTAAAAATAACAATGTATACAGGGTGATTAAAACGTTAGGAAACATTTTAAAAGGCTGTCCTTCAGAAAAATAAGATTTTTTTGCAATGAAATAAGACATGCTTTAAGTTTGGAATAAGAGAAAGAAAAATTATAATAGAATTATGTCCACCAGGTGGCGTTACAGCTGCACGAACTTACCGGGGCTAGAACTCCTTAATACATATGAAGGCGTCTTAACCGGGGCAAGCAAATTTATGAACACGTTTTCTTTCTTTTCATCGGGTGTTTATTTTCTCGTTTTTTTTCACTCTATAAATGTACTATGGGGAGGCCCATGAAAATCTAGCTAGGGGACCTGCTGCAGGGAGTCTCACATGGCCGTATGTGTATATATATATATATATATATATATATATTATTCACTAAAATAAGCTTTTAAAATATCTTCCGACTTTTTAATAACTCTGCAAAAATTCGGAAGTTTTCAGGGAGTAAGTACAGTACTAGCAGGGCCGCAACCAGAGAAATAGCAGTAGAGTCTGGTACTCCGAGCGCTGTACCGCATCATGAACGGAATTCACCCTTCAAACGTTCTCTTCAACATTACATGGAGAAGCCAAAATTCGAGCTTGCCCGGCTAAGTAAATACTGATTTGCGGCTCTGATTAATAGACTTATTTTCTTCGGACATCTCACGATAACAAGATCAATCGCTGGTAGACATATTAAAAAAAAACAAAAAAACAAAAAAAAAAACAAGTTTGCTTATATTTTTTTTTTCACTTCGTCCTGTCTGTCCAGTCAACGCATGACCAGAGCTTGTGAAACTGGATTGCGATGACCTCCATTTCGGATTAGAAAAACTCGAAGAACCTCTACCAGCCTTCACTAAACCAACTCTCGTGAAAGTTACTGCATGTTACTGAACCTATCGAATCGTAAATAGGACTTGTAATTCAGAAACACTTTCTAACTTCCCTCAAACATCTGCATGAAAAGAGTCACATCTTTATAAAGACAATCGTTTGGAAAATGTTATAAAACAGTAAGATTTTTTACTTTCTCACAGAAACTAAAATTCGCATTTACAAATGCAGGGTAGTCAGTTGATTGCCATTCAAAATGTGACTTAGTACTTTGAGTCATAGGCCAGGATCTCACTATAACAATTTGGTAAAAGATGTTTTTAAACTATAAAAAAAACCAACCAATAAGTATATTGGTTACATTCGCACGTATGTAAGCGATAAGCTTGTTGGTTGAATTTTTCAAGTTTCATAAAAGAACTTAGACTTGAAATAATTAAACTTTTATAGTGTAATCAAGAACCTCTTAAGCCGGTATTACACTATAAAAGTTTCATAAAATCCCTTTTATAAAACTCAAAAAATCCAACCTAATAAAGCCCATAGGTTACATTCGAGCAAATGCAACCGATGCCCTCATTGGTTGCATTTTTCAAGTTTTATCAACGAACTCTTATGAAACTTTTATAGTGTAATCCCAGCCTTAAAGATACAAGGCCTTCACAGTCTGCTTGTGACGTCAATAAGTAGTTCATTTTCTCTCAGAATATTCAAGGAAAAAAATTCCAATCACTATGCGGTATTTGTGAGCCAATCAGGAAGATTCTACGTATGCCAAAATAAGAAGAAAGTGAAATGGGATGCTATGTTTCAAAATATGACGAACTTGCTAGGTAGTCTGAAAGGAACGAGGCAACACTTCCTTCACAAATTCTGCCGGAACGGGTACGTTCAGTCGGAGTAGTAGTGGGCGCAAACGTCACGTGTCGAGTGGTTGGAATAATCGTCGTCATCTGCTGCTCTGGTGTTGATGGAACTTCGATGTCTGGCCCGTCTGATTCGGTCGATCGAGATCACGGATTCCCTGTTCTTGACACGTACACGGAAAAATTTTTCGGATCGCGACAGCACTTTGAAGGGACCTTCGTTGGTCGTTTGTAGAGGACGTCGGACAGCATCGGCGCGAACGAAAACGTGTGTACAGGTCGTCAGGGCTTGTGAAACGTAAAAATTACATGTGACGCCATGCCTTCAAATCGGGATCGGCTTGAGTGTCCATGGTGCGTTTCAATTTGTCGAGATAGGTGATTACTGGCTCCGGGACATGTTGTTCGACGAACATCTCTCCAGGCAATCTCAGCGTTTGACCGAGGAGACCAGGGCCGTCATCAACTTTTTCCGGAGGGGGGGGGGGCAAAGAACATGCACTCAATGTGTATATATATACCATTTTTAGTGTATGTTCAAAGGCCAGGAGGGCAACGCCCCCCCCCCCCAAATGACGGGCCTGGAGGAGACGTTTCAGCTGCTTTAACGTTCTGGGCGGTGGATAGTCTTTGATGACAGCGACTTTGTCGGCGAGTGGCTTGAGAACACGAGCGTTAATGGCATAGCCCAAGAAAGTCAGTTCAGAGACAGAAAGGACTGATTTGTTGGCATTGAGCACGAGACCATAGGCGTCAAGACGTCGGAAAATTTCTTCCGGGTGACGTTTGTGGTCGTCGGATGAGGCAATACTTCCTTCACAATTGAAACATGCAGAAACAAGACAATCAGATTCGGAAATATTTACTCTCCAATGCATTTGTGTGGATCAGGGGTGCCACTGTGGAAATTCTAAAAGCTCAAACCAAGTATCCGTTTTTACGGGACACAGTCATTCTTCCCCCTCCTCTCCTAAAATATCTTGGCGCTCTTCTTGTTTACATATAAAAACCTTATTTTACCAGTTTTCGAGCAAGACTTTTTTTAAATCACAAATTCGATTAATCGTGTACATACATCGATAAAATCGGGGGTGTGGGGGGGGGCATAATGCTAGTAAAACTACCCTGGTTATCTCAACTTTTATTCAATGTGTTTTTATTTGAATAAAATCAAATGAAAACTAAATATCACACTTTTATTCAATAAGTACATTGAATAAAAGTCATCTTATAATTATTGTTAAGAAGGTCTACAATAATAACAAAAAGTTTGATAGCCTACACAACCTATAATTGATCAGAAAATATTTAAAAATTACAATTTATTTGATTGAGTAATCAAATACAATTTCTTGGATTTTTGAAGAACGCCTTCGCGTGCCACTCCAGACACCGTCGGATACCTACGGGATAGATGGCCCTAATGTAGATGATAGTAAATCTATAATAAATTATTTTCATTAACTGAGATTGGAAATTTTAATTATTTTCCTGTTCTGTCACGTAAAATTAATGGTAAACTTTAAATGAAAATATATTGAAGGAAGAAGGTGAATTACCATTAGAAACACGGTTAAACATGGTATATTTTAAATGGGGTAGTAACAATCCTGGTACACTCCCGTTACTAAAGGGAGAAGAAATTTTCTGTATCCAACAATACGCCTTCCTAAATGAAAACTTATGTTACCGTTGATTAAAAATAAAAGAAAAATTAATTGTTGTACAGACACAGTAATTGGCGCATACTGTAATCACCCCTACACATACATTTTATCGCTAAACAGCAAGTTCATTTTTATGATAGAAAATACTTCTTTTCCGAAATTGATACCACCTATGAAAAAATTTGCTCTTTAGAATGAATTCGTAGGTTAATAAATGAAAGATCATTATCATAATAACCTCACAAGAAGAAGTAATCAAGAACTTGAAACCACAAATGGGTGAAAAGACTATTTTTGTAATTCACACTTGACCATATACAGTGATCTTAGACTCCAACATGTTCTTATAATCAGATAGTGATGCATGCTGGGGAAGGCAGCATTGGGAGCTCGTGCCTCCAAGCCACCACAGAAATTTAATTTTTTAAACATTTTCGTGGAAAAATTGAAACATCGAAATTTTATTTTTATATACATATTTTAATCAATTTCTGCTAATTTAAATGCTTTTTGAAGGTCGGTAACTCAAAATTTCTATGTTAAATAAAATTTCTCTGGGCAAACTCCTTGCCCCCCCCCCCCCCATCCAAACCTTTTGTGCCCCTCCGCAAAGGTCAATCCTGCGTACGCACCTGATCAGATATCATCTGTTCATTTAGCAAGTCATAAAATATATGATTAGCTTTCATCATGCAAACAAACTTGAATCAGATCTGTCAGCAAATGCAAATAGCGAGCAGCGTAACGGAAAGAAGGGCGTTTCAATGCAGAGGAAAGAGTGACCTAAACAGGAATTCCCAATATACACGTAGTTTTTTTCTAGCATTGACCTTAGTGAATGCGACTATTTCAGAACTGCCATACCACTGCTACAAAACATGTGACCCTCGTTCTCGTGGAGACACATGAAAAAAAAACACTAGGCACTGGGTGCATCTCTCTCAAAGCAATCCTGTTCTGTTATTTCCCCACACACTAATACAATCTTACATACGCACACATAAATGCGCACTAAGTGCCTTACCTATCTACCTACCTTCAAAAGGATGAAGTTAAGGAAAAGAATATACTACATTTTTTTTTCCTGGTTCAGTGACCTGTAGAGCATGCGTTCTCTATCTTCATACTTCACTTACTCGTTTCACCGCTCCAACTATGTCAACGGTGCTCGTCACAGACACCTCGTCTTTTTTCTTCTATCTTTTTTATGAAACATTAGAAATACATGTCGAGAATGAACGTCTTCTCAGCACAGTAAAACTTAAACTCTTCAAAGAGCATAACCAGTTCACACAAAGCTAGTAGTAGTAAGATGTGATAGAATTCCTAAACGTAGCTCTTAACTGTATTATAACTTAGGCGAAAAATTGTCACATGTTTTAACATTACCATTAATGATACAAAACAATTATAACAAGCAAAGATTTTCAAAAAAAAAAAAAAAACCACAATCGGATTTCAATATTGCTTTATTTTAAGGCTAAGGAATACTGAACGATGGCTATCATCAGGGCCGTAAAAATGTGGCCGTTATCGAGAGGTTACCGTTCTTAAGAATTTGTGAAGAAATAGATTAAATTTTTTTTATTGCATGTCAACTGATAACAATCCATACAGTAATAACCTTGCCTTTTACGCACAATAAAAAAAATTATTTTCCCATCACACAGATCTGTACTTCGTAATCTGGCAACCCCTTTTATAGTTAAATTAAATTTCATCCCAACAACAAGATGTGAAGTTGTATAATTCTAGTTTTTCGATGCACTTGGAGTAAATATTTTGGAAATAATACGCGAAGCAAATTGAGATGCTGTTCAAAATCGCGTTTATCTACGCGAGTTCACAACAGTAGGTTTTTCAGCTAATTTTTGTGGTCTAAGGTCAATCCTGAATAACTTGAAATTAACTCGTCCTACGTATCGGCTAAATAATTTGTTATCTAGGGCAGTGTTTCAATTCCTGCTTACCCACAAACACTTCGTTCAAACAGTAAAATAAAGTCCCTCCCCCAGCCTTTGCCTCTTTCTGCTTCGTTCTTTCATGAATCACGCCCAGTGCACGAACCAACCCCCTTGCGAGGATCCTAGGACAACAGTTTGAAAACCACTGACCTGGGATAAAAAAAAATCGTACTTATTACACATCCTGTTTATTCAACAGAGAGAAAAAAATATTGAGAAAGATCTTGATATTTTCCTTTTATTTCCGTATCCAAAAGTACCGTTGTTCGGAGATGATTGTTATAGGAAGTTTCACCACATGGGGGAAAACCCCATCGGTATACGAAGACTCTCAACTAAGGGTGTGAACATAGTGCGTCCGTATTTCCGATTCTGGAAACCTGCGTCGTCTCCGATCGGTTAAACACACAAATTTCAAGCTAAAAAGTTGAAATTCGGGGTTTTTTTCCAATCGGATCGGCCAATTTGAATCAGCTTGATTAAAATAACGATTTGAATCATTTTTCAAAACCAATATTTTTAAATCATTGATTTAAATGTGTATTTTTTCTTTTATTCAAATTCATTGATATTGAAGTAAAAGTAACCTGGTATGGTATATATGTTATTGAAATGTGGTAAAGTTCTTAATAAAAAAGACATGTAGAAGATCTGGTAAATAATATAGACTTGAACCTAACCTCTAAATACAGTGCAAAAAGCTATCTATTTTATTCCTCAAGTTCTATTTCTAGATTTTGTACGTTGAAAAAATTTCAGAAAAATATAGGGAGCTAAAATTAGATACAACTGCACTACGTATTTGCAATGCATTACAATGGAGCACTGGGATCCCTCTGATAAAAAAAAAAGTAATTAATTTTCGTTTAACACTAGAACAGCCGAATTTTGGACTAACCTAAAACTGCCATTAGGGGTCAACTTGACTCCCATAAGAAATTCAAGTTCTATCAGAAGTAAATGTTGTTTGATTGATGAACGATGTTAAAATGACCATACACAGTAAGACCTCGTTATAACGTTAACCTCTTTTAACGTCACCCCGCCTATAACGCAATTTTTTCGACAGTTCATAATTGGCAAAAATATTTACTTGTTATTAAATCATCCCGCTTATGAAGACATTTTTATTTGGTGTCTAGATAGACTACGTTATACCCAGGTCTGACGGTATAAGATTTAACTTGTGTCACGACTTTTGCGAGAGTACAAATTATAATAGAGCAGAAAAGAGCATTCAGTGGTTGCTCTTAATCTTTGTCCAAATACAGACAGCCATTCAGAACATATTTTGTGGCTTTCACAACAGTTGTTAACCAGAACTTGATGGTAAACTTATTTGCCAAGTGGATAAATTTGCATCATGATTTGCATGGCAACAATTGCTCATCAACGGTGATTTTTGGTCTAAGACTATGCGCTAATAATAGGTTTTCGTTTTCCTGTCAGCTTGTACCAAATGTCTGAAGCGGGAGCAAATCTGTTAGTAGCTTGTTCAGCTATGATGCTTCAGACGTCAAGTCTATGATACCGCATGATCTCATGATACCGATTGCGTGACATTGTTTCTTTGAACACAGGTGGTCCTCAATACTTGTTTCACGAATCACCTACAGATATTTACTTCAAAATCAATCACTTTTCTTATGGGGGTCAAAATGACCCCTGTTGGCTGTTCTAGGTATTACTGTAATTATTTGCTTTAATAATTAACACAGAAATACGAAAATTTGTCAAATATTCCCTGAAATATTTTAAGAAAAGTCGGAAAATATTAGCTTCGAGGTTTCATTGTGTTGAGATAACGCAAGGGGAAATGGGAAAAAGGGTCAAAATGACCCCAACGACGCTTCTAGTGTTAAAGCCATGAATTCTATGCCCTAATTGCTGATTTAAGGTATCCAACAAATTTTCTAGCCACTTCCCTTTAGAATGGTACTGGAGTGAACTAGAATAATATTTTTTTATAGAAAGTGCCCCAAAATGATGAAAACAATAAATTTTGGACTACCTATATCATTTTCTATGAATAAGTCTATTTTATGTCCAATTTTAAGCAAAATTCATGCGATATTCCAAGCAAGATCGCAAAAAATTATATAAATGGAATGTTTTGTTATTTTCACAGTACACTCAGCTAGTAATGGTGCAGGTTATGAACTAAAATTCAAAGGATTGTATGATATGCTCGTAAGTGCTCAAATCTGTTGATGAACGGGTGAATTTTTGGAATTTCATTCTAAATTTCGTCTATAAAACACTGTACAGGGGTGGTGCCGCTAACGCGCTATAAATAATCCACAGGACGGGTCTTTTCTAGTTTCGAAAAGAAAAATATATACCGGGGGGGGGGGGGGTATCTCACCACCTCTTTCCTTTTCTTTCTTTTTACCGTCTATCATGAGTGATCACGAGACCTTGAAAATGGTTCACTATCTACTGAACACAAAACATGCCAAACGCTAGACACACAAACAAGCACACTGTTAAGTTTCAACAACACGAATCTGACAGTTCTCCTACTCATGTGTGAAAATATGTGACAGTTAAATGATGGACCATAGGGAGGGAAAAGAAAATCATTCCACCAGGAAATCGTTTCGTAAGGATTTATATAAATCAGAAGATGAGCATCTCTCAGAATCATTTGCTTCAAATGTAATCAGAAGATATTATTGAAAGAGCTAAGGTTTTTTCCGAAATGAAAAATCAATCAGAAGAAAATTTATTAATTTATTAGCAAATATATTGTCTACCTTAATTATATTTGTTTTAGAGATTTATTACATACGTTAAATTCTCAATGATAATGAGTTTCTCTGCGAGTTTTCCCTACTAGTAGACAATGAAAGTAAAAGAACCTAGTTATAAGCTGGTAAAAATCAACTTCTCTTTCCAATGAACATTTCAATTGAACATCTTTTTAGAAATGAATTTTTTGATTCACAGGAATACCAGTGAATGGTGGGAACAAATAATTTTCTTTTTCAAGAGAGACCCACTTTCAATCAAAAAGCGTGCAGCGGCATCTCTGACTATAATTAGACAAATATATATGACTCAGCAATACATAGCAGCATATCGTATTAAAATTTCATAATAAAGCAATGAAACGATTTCTATAAATATATTCAAACTCTCAAGTAAAATATGTATCAAGTAGAATATGGAACAGTCTGCAATCAGAATTTGTATGCGTCTCCTACGCAAGATTTGCTTCCGCAATTGCGGATTTCGACCTGGCTCCGTATAGGCCTACGAAGTGCTTTCCCTTCTATTATTTCTAATTATTTTTATTATTTATTCATTATTATTTTATTATTACTTTACCAGTGTAAGTGCATTTCATGCCTTCTGGGTTATTATAAATATTTAAAAAAAATGTCAAAAATATTTTTTTTAACGGTTTTCGTTAAACACGTTCAAAGTTTTAACCATGGATTACTTGTATGTAGAAACGCGACGCTAAAGTGGGCGTAATTTCGGTTCTAAGCATCATATAAACAAAACAAGGAATTTTTCAGAATCACAAAAAAAAAAAAGAGCTTTGATAAAAAAAAAAATCAATATTTTTTTCCAAAATGACGTTTTCAACATAGATAACTTAAAATAGTAACAGATGTGCCAACATAAATACCGTTGGACTTGGAATTTTAATGCGAAAAAGTCTAGAGTTTGCTCGTTTTAGTACCAAATCTCATTAAATCTGTGAAAGAATGGAAATGTGTGAATTATTGAGCAACATCATGCAAGTGGAAAACACATCATAATAAATGCAAGCATCCATCAATTGCTCAAGAAACAATCTTGTCAATAAAATAAGTTTTCATTTAGTTTATGCTGGATGACCCTTTCTTTGTACATCGTACATCGAGTCAATCGAGGAACCTGCGTCCTACGCGTTTCAGATTCTCGGACAATTTCTTCCGCCGGCAGAGTACGTATTCTATTGATCATAATATTCTTCATCTTCGGTAGGAAGGATCTTGGGGTAGAGCGTACTAAACCGTACATGCACCTCATCAAACCAGCAAGGAAATGAGGGATCATTCAAGTATTATGTAAGCACCGGGGGGATTCGCCTATGCTTATTTTTGCGGACAAGGTGAGAAGAGGGGTTTGAATGATAAGTAAGCAATCGGGTGTGAAAATATGAAAAATAGAAATCATTCTCTTATAACTAGAATTTAAGAAAATCGAACTGAACATCAGTAGAGTGGGAAATACATCTTCACTCGTTTTCAAGCAAATATAAAAACTCATAGAACCAAAGACAAGTCTGATAAGTCAATCAAGTCTACAAGTCATAAGCTGGCTTTTTTGGCTTTAGTAATAGCTACTGTAACAGGAGGATTCATTCAGTTATTACTTCGCTGATAAATGTTTCGAATTAAAAACCTTAACTAAGGATGCGGTGTATTTAATCAGCTGTAATGTGAGAAAACAGCATGTAATTAGTAACTTGCTTTGTATGCTCGTGCATGCACAGAGATGCTCGCCTTCAGCATTACGGTGAGCCAGATTCGCCAGGTCCATTCTCCTAGGGCAGGGGTTCTCAAACTTGTTTTAACCTGCGGCACCCTCTTCCCTACTCAGTCTAACAAAGAATCGCTTCGAAGAACCTTTGGCACCCCCTGCCAAAGGTTAACGGAGCGCCGCGGCGCACAGTTTGAGAACTCCTGTCTTGGGAGACTAGATGGCTAGAAGCTAAGGAGCCACTGGTTAAATCTTTCAGAAAATTCTTGAGTAACTTTTGAAAAAATTTTTGAATTCACAGAAACAACAGTGTAATATATATAGTCATTTTTTTCTTACATATTTTATTTTTTTACCAAAATATTTTGTTTCGGGAGGAGCATGAGGCCCCGTGCACTCCTCCTCTGGGAAAGGAAGGCAGCCGAAGCTTCCTAGAGACCAGTACCATTCTTGAACATTTGGCCCAGCTTAATTTTACTGGCGGACGGGGGTGTCAGGAAACGACCGAAAATCTGTTTACGTAATACCTGAACGGCCTCTAATGCAACAAGTTATTCAAGGCCATCTCATAAACCGGGCACAAAACGAAGTATCTACAGTATTCAGATATGAAATTTAATAATTTAACAAGCTGATGAACGCTTTCGAAAGAAGAAAAAAACCTGAAGCAAAATTTTAGGACACAAAATGAAGTTTTTCGTAATTTTTTTTTTTTAAATCATAAGAAATCTATTTACTTCTCCGATTATTGCACACATAGCTAATTCTTATGATTTGGTGACTCGACTACATTAAAAAAATTTACCTACATTTGCATACCGAGATTTTTCGAATTTACACTTTGCATAAGTGGATCAAAAAAGCACCTACATGGTGATAAAAACAGGGTAATATGATTTCACGCATCCGAAGACGTTTTACAATGGGTGCGAACTAGAGATTTAAAATTTCGCGGTGATATTCTCTGGAAGGTAGGATTGGGGTTGGACGTCAAAAACTAGTTTAAACCGTCAAAAACCTAAATGAATGATTTTGGATAATGTTTTGAACACATTAGGTATGTAACATGATGAAAAATTTACCTTTTTACATATTACGATGTTTTATTTTTAATCATTAATTTATTACAGTAATTAAAACAATATTAGTTATAATTTGCGAATTTGAATTTTTCGACATATAAAGTCTACAACAGATAATATTTTATGGTACATTTTATCTAAACTACTGATTATCTGTGTTAAATTTGCTTTGCAAAATAGAGCTGCTTATTCAAAATATGTGATAATATAATAGGAGGATTTGAGCGTCCAGGTTGTTGAACTGAGAAACTAACTCAGTATTAAAACAGTCAAAAACTTATTGTCAATCTTGTCACATAGTTTTGTTCAACCTGCTATGTTAAATAACAAAACACTTTTATGTAGATTAAAGTGTTTTATATTTTTAATTACAATTACTGAGAAAAAAATGTCTATTTTGTTATTTTAAATTTTCTGATCTGCCCAAAATTTTATTCCGTATAAAAATTCTTACATAGCATCTGTGTTATCATATACTAATTAAACTAATTTGTTCTCACCCTCACCCAAAAATTTATTAGTCCAGGTTGTATAAATCCAGAGTTTTAAAGAGTATTTTCAAAGAGCTGGCAGGACCCAAATCATTGGAATTATATATAGTACGAGACATAATTATAAGAGACTACGAATATTCGCGAAAAAAAACGGAAACAATATTTCCACAATAATGAAACTTAAGTACATGTATCGGTCATGTTGTTTACAATTGTGAGTGAAATGACAAGGACGTCCGAGAAATAGCTTTTGATATTTTAATATTTTTGTGAATTCCATAAAGAAATTAGTAGGACAAATATCAGACTTTCATTTCCCCATTTTACAATATATAGTGTAGCACCGCATTACATTATGCGAATAATTTTTTTTTTCACTTCACTGGATAACAAACTAATCAAAATATTCCCTCTTCGCAAATACCTCATCAGTACAAAAAATGCCACGGGGTACAGTGCTGCAAAAAAAGTGAAATTCGTGAAATTTTGTTATTGCGTGTCACTGGTGTTTATAAAACGTATACTATATAGCAAATAAAATTGATGCTCTCGATGTGGCGTCACAAATTTTTTAAACCGTGGAATATGTGATTTTGTAGAAAAACGATCTGGGCGAACCCCATGCTAGTCTGCCCCATCAAAGCGAAATGTTTGTGCTCAAGCATTAAGGAGCAAAATGTCATCCAGAAATATAAAATCTGCCTTGCAACTTCCGTGCTCACAGCGAACAATTTCTAGAGTTTTAAGGTCTACAAGTAACATCAAATTCATTAAAATCAAGAAAAAAACTTCCATTAACTTTGAAACAAATAGGATCATTTGACTCTCGCAAAACGTACCATGTCTTGGACTCAGTGATATTCTGCTCTGTTCTCCGATGAAAAAAAAACATCGATGGTCTAGATCGGCGGTTCTCAACCTTTTCTGACTCGCGGAGCCCTTTTCAGTGAATAATTTCTCTGGCGGAGCCCTTTTTAGTATATTATTTATATGGCGGTACCCTTTAGGCCTTTTGTTTGTTTATCAAATTTATTGGTTCATTTTATTATTCTCGAGTGGCCGCGGAGCCCTTAGGAAGTGCACACGGAGCACCAAGGGCTCCGCGGAGCACCGGTTGAGAACCGCTGGTCTAGATGGTTTCCATTCATATTGCCATGTTTTGAGGTCTGCAACGCCGCAATTAAGGAGCAGTCAAATAGATGGTGGTTCAGTGACGGTTTGGGGAGCATTTTCTGCTCAAGGAAAGACTGGTGTAGTTTTCCTACCCTCGAGAATGAATTCAAAAAGGTAAGTAGAACTTTTGCAGCAGCAACTTAGTATATACAAAGAAGTTCTTTGTGGCGAATATTGCATATTCCAACAAGATAATGCGCCAAATTCATGTGTCAGGTCACATAAAGCAGTGGTTCAAGAAAGAAAACATCAATGTTCTCTCATGACCGGCTCGTTCCCTTGACTTCAACCCACGGAAAACTTGTGGACATCCTTTGCAAATCAGTATACGCAGGTAGGAGGCAATTTTCTTCCATAAAAAAAAAACATCTAAAAGCCGCCATATCGCAGGCTTGGAATGATGTCTCTTGAGACTCTCATTGATTTGGTTGAATTCATGCCAAATCGCATTTTTGCTTTGATTAGCAACAGAGGTGGTTGTACAAAATATTGATTTTGGTAAATTTATATGTGATTTGCTTGAATTTTATTTTACTTTTCCCTCAAAAATCAGGCGGCGTTTTATAATTCTGTCCATACTACATTTTCTGTTTTTTCCATAAACTAACGTGAAAATATTTTTTAAAATTTCCAATATTTGGTATAAAGTTATTTTTTGCCGTCATAAAACAGCTTGAAAGTTTTGATATTTTTTACTTTGCCCCTTCTTGCGATTTCACTGAAATTTAAGAGTGTCTTATAATTATGTTATTTTATAAAGAAAAAAAAACATATTGCCCAAAATAATTCTGTAGAGAGTAGAACATAAATTATTTTACAATCATATTAAGTATTTAGCCTATTCTTTGTATAACAGTCATTTTAAACAATACATGCAATTAACGTGTTTTTCCAATGGAAATTTTTATATTGAAAAGCAATATTTGATGTTTTTGACACGTTTTTGATGGAGGGTTTTTGACGTGACAGTTTAAACCACGGTTTGAATCATCAAATTTGCTACGAGTCAAAAACCTGCCAACCCTGCTGGAAGGACTACAAAAATTTCACACAAAGATTTTTCTCGTAAATAAATATCTAAAAGTATTTATAAAATGTTATAAGTTTAGGTATAAAAAAAGTTTTAAAAACTTTTAAATTAATAAAAGAAAGCTATATTTACATTAATTTTTTTTCTGTAATAACTGTTTGGAAAATAAGTTGAACATCTCCCTTCTCAGAGCACACAAATGTTTTGCAACGAGTATATTTTGGCCACTGGTCCTAAAAATTTGAAGAGTTCTGTTGTGAAATGCATTTGTCAGTTTAGCAGATATAATAACTATCCAATCAGTATGTTTGTCGAAGCATTCTTTCTGAAATTAACAAAAAGCTTGGGGGAAAACCAGCTTTACTACTAAAAAATGAAGGGAAAATCATACTTGAAATTGTATAAAAAGAAAAAAAAAAGAGCAGCTATGACGATAAGCGTAAGAATGCATGAAGATAAGAGCGAATGTAACCAACAGCCACATTGGTTTTCTTTTTTTAAGTTTTGTAAAAGATATTTTATCAAACTTTTATAGTGTAATCCCGGCCTAACAAAAGTCAATTCCAAGTGTAATCCCTCTTCAAAAGTCATTTTAGAATTGGAAAGCCCAGATATTCTGTAAAGTTGCTTTCGCAATGGAATACTTTTCCCTATGCCCCTCAGTTCGCATCTACTAAAAATCTGAAGAAAACCTACTTTATTAAAAAAATATACACGACATATTGAAGGGGATTTAATGAATCTTGCTGCGCCGCTTAAAGAGTTAAGATGAATCTACATCAGTAATTCACAACGTGGGCGTTAACGCCTCCTTGGGGGAGATGGAAAGTTTCAAGGGGACGGCAGAAGCTGCGGGTAGGATTGCATAGGATCCTATGGGTTAGATTGCGTTGGGGGGCAATGGAAGGAAAAATTTCTGAAGGGGGCGATGGGCCAAAAAAAAGTTGGGAAACTATGATCTACATTATGCGTGCTTCGATTCCTCGGGGATCACGCCTGGCTTTTGCTTTTTTAATCTTTTTCACCACAACGCAAACCGGTTGCGACCACAGCATCACATCTTTCCACCATACACGATTCGGGGGATTGACGGGACACTCTTTGATGTAACGCAGCGGTTCTCAACCTTTTTTGACTCGCGGAGCCCCCATGGGCCTATTTATTACACTCGAAGTTAGTGATTTATTTTTATTACTTAAATTTTCTTTTTTTTAATTTCCTGTTTTTTGCCCTCGAAAGTGCTCGCGGAGCCCAGGTTGAGAACCGCTGACGTAGCGAATCGGGTGGATCCTCTTGAGCCATGGACTCGTTGTCTATCTCGTAATATGTCACTACGTTTATATCATAGGAGTTCAGCAAATTACTCGAAGACAAGACTACATAAAAGCATCTCAATAGTTCACTTCCATTTGTGTTTGACAATAAATTCCTATTGTACGATACGAGATCGAAGCAGGTGTGAACTATTCGTGATCCACTGAAGTGCAATGCATATGCTGACCTAATGAGAGATTAACGAAATGAAATGAGCACATCTTCAAATAAAGATGTTGAGCGTACCATTGATACATGGATATACACGAAGAATCTTTTGAATTACTGGAAAGAATGCATAGACGATTATGTCTATTGTGAAGTAGGTCAGTGGTCAGCAACGAGGAACATCCCGAAGTAAACAGGTCTGGCTCGTGATTTTGTAAAGAAAACAGAAACGTCGCTTCAGCCAATATTACCGGACGAAAATGGCCGTCAGAGAATGGAATCGCACAATGGTGTGTATAGAGGACAAGGACGATGAGTTTCGAGATAGAAACTATTCTGTCTTTTAGTGCCTGTAAGGACAAGCGAATCAACTGAAGTGTAATGGTCTCAATTTCTTCGTGATAGTTACAGATCGACGAGTCAAAAAGTAAACGGTGAAATGCCGGAGGTAAATTCTGTTTAAATAAATACTCACGCTCAAACACAATTATTGCTTTATCTAACGATCTCAGTGACGAATACCTTGAATACAATCTCGTTAGAGCAAAAATATGGATTCCACATTCATTTATTTTTCCTTCAACAATCAGCTTTTGAAGCATTAATGTTCGTGCCACGTGTACACATCCCGCGGCCCACGATCACACACACTTTATGATTCTAAATTATAAAAAAACTTTCAAAGGATCAACAGTAACTGATCAACTACTCTATAGAGTCTGATTCTATTTTTTTCTCGTAACAACCAAACAGATTACAAACGAACGAGGCTCAATTTCAAGGAAAATATGAACTACCACCGAAATAAAATCCATATCTAGCTCCGGGGAAGGAGGATTCACACATTATCAATGCACTCGTATTATTCGTCATTAGGTCGCAATAAATTTGATGGACATGGAAATGAACTGTGCGTGAACTGCTACATGCATGGATACGAGTTCTTTTTTATTAAACGAATATCTGCGCAATATACATAACATGCATTTAAAATAGAATAACATTGCGCTCCGCGTTTATAAAACCATGTTCAAATATATACATATTTACCCTAAAATGTTCTAACGATTAATTGAAGATTATTAATGGAATAGCTGTCGAGTCAAGGAAATTCATATTTGTCCGCCCTTACTATCACACATACAGCGAAAAAAAATCGTTCTACTCAATAATAAAGTGTAATCAATTGACGGAATTGATTGCGAGTAGACTTGATTCAGCTGACAATTCTAAACGGAACTATTCTCACTCCCTCGAAGAAATTCGCCAACCGCTAGTACAATATTTTCTTGTGGCGGAATTCGGTAGACGCTCTTGAATCTCTCACATTGTATAATTTTTTATCGTGTGTATATATATTTTTTGTTTATAATTTTTTTGATTGCATTTTCAATTGGGTTGCTGTATTTTATTAATATGACATCCATACTTGTTATGGGCATCTTTTTCTCAGCCACCTCGTTGGGCATTTTGCCTGTTGTGGCCTTGTATTTGAATAGTGGGAGAAGAGGATGAAGGGAACTTCGCGACGCTACACTGAAAGCACAGAATGATGGATACATACATATGATACAAAAAACCTCCTCTAACGGCCACCTCCGATCAACGGTAATCTCCGAATAACGGGCACATTTCGTTGGAACCGAACACGCCTCATAGGATTAACATTACAGGTAACCTCCGAACAACGATTTTCGAGGAACGGCGGCAAGCGTATAGTCTAGTTCATAGTTCCCAAACTTTTTGTTCCGCTTCTTCATTATTATTTTTTCTCTATCACCCCAGACTCAAGTGAACCCATAAGATCCTGTTACATTCGCAGCTTCTATCGCTCCCTTGGACCTTTCCATCGCCCAACAAGGGGCGATATTACCCACTTTGGGAAACACTGGTCTAGTTGATCGTGGATGGGAATAAAGAACTATTTGGGGATGGATGGTACACCGTCTTGGTCCATATCAATTTTTCTCGCCAAGTCGTTTCTGTTGTGTTCTATCTTAACACTGCAAGCCTAAATTTTAGGATGCTAAAATAGCACTGTGGATCGATTAACAGGGTCGCAACTAGATGATTGGTCAGAAGGGACAAACACACATCTTGGCGCCTCCTTGTAATGTTGAAGGAGAATTTGGTTTTTATTCACCCCCCCCCCCCCCCGGTGGGGCGTGAATAAAAACGTGGGGCGACCGGAGAACCAGATTCACCTGATTCCCCCTATGCGATAATTCGTGAAATTTCCGGAACTTCTACATGATAATATTGCATTCAATCAATCCGTCGAAAATTACCTGATTAAATAACAAATTCAAGAAAATTTTGTCTAAAAAACGGGAAAAACCGGGACATTTCGAAAAAGTTGGGATGAAGAAAAAAACAAGACAAAACGCTGTACGTATGGACACCCTATTTTAGCAATTATGAATTCGCCTCTTATGGTCTTAGTTTGGGGAGGAGATTATCTAATATTAAACTTATTGTTTCTCTCCAAAAAAAAAAAAGCTATAAGATGCATCACTAATGATTATCACTCCCCTATTTGATCAATTTCAACAATTAAAAATTCTCCCAGTGCGTTACCTTTATTTTTATAAATCATTAATAACAGAAAAAACACCAATACTGTATTACGTAATCCTAAACATAATGTCCCCTTAACGTATCCCGTACATCTGCTCGTCTAAATGCCATCTACTCATTGCTATTAAAGTTCATAAAAATACTCCTAAAAAGCACTTCAGCTTTCTGATTCTGAAATTCTATAATAATCTACTCAGAGAAATAACTGAAACTTCTACATTTACTCCCTTTAAAAAACTCCTCAAACTATCTGCTCGAACTCACTAACATTTGAGTCCCATTTCTGATTTAATCGTCTAACTTTATGCTTAATTAAATCGTATTTTTGAATCACCTATAAATGCTGTACAGATCCATATGTGTTAGCTCCATATATATCATTAACGTTTTTATTTTTTTGTATTTGGGGTACAAATTAGGTCTTAAGAATTCATGCTCATATTATGTAATTTTTATAGTACCTCCACCGTTGCATGAGATTATTCCTTATTATTTATTTATATTACAATTTTTAAAATTTTTTATTCACGCAATTTTTATTGTAACTACTACCTTTCTCTATTGAAGTTTTATTCACTATATATATCTGAAAATAATATTACTGTACTTTATTTTATAAACCTATTTATTGTAACAACCATTATGGGACATCGTCTCCTTTGTTGCCATTAACATCACATAATATGCATTCACACAAATTGCAAAATAAATTGAAAATTGAAATTGAACAGGCGAAATGTAAAATGAAAGAGAAATTGGATGTGCGACGTGAATGTTCGAAAACCTTTTTTTCAATAATTATTAAAATAATGGGCTATGAATAGGAAGACCAACGTACTAACAATCTTTGAAAGCACAATATTGTTTTTATAAAGACTTCGACGCCTTTAATTTTAAAAATTCATATCATTCCTGCTTTCAATGTTTTTCCAATCCAGGGGTGTCGGAAATGTTTGGAACTTTAGGGTGCTCGGTCTTGATCTTCACGTAGGGAATTTTTATTTCTGATTCAATTCAGTAGATGCTCAGACCCATGCCATAAATTACCGTAGGTGCTCGAGCCCCCACAGCTCCAACGCCACTGTCCCACTCGACATTTTCTTCCCCCCAAGCAGACCGAATAAGGTCGGAAAAAAATTCTATCTTACACCACGAGGTTAACCCTCTATAGTCCCATGTACATTTTGAATATACAAGGACAAAAAAAAACCAATTATACTAATGGCTTTTATCAATTTTTTTGGAAATATAAAAAGTGCATCTCTTTCAGAGTCAATTTCAGTACAAAATACGGCTATATAAGTACAATACTTTTGAATCAGAACGAAAATAGAGAGAGAGAATCGATTCTTTGTCTATGTCATTTTTCGAGAGCTGCTGAAATTTTACGTGTTCAGAATTTTATGAGAACGCACAAAATTGAGGGGGATCGGAAAAAAATTCAGTGAAACAACTATTCAACTTTGCTATTTTTATCTGTTTATACATAACATTAAGATGAAAGTCAACTGCATATTTTACTTTTAGTTAACCATTTCATAAAATAAAAAGCATCCACTCTAATCAATCAAATTGCTGTGTAGATATATTGTTTCAATTACAAATATGCATACAGCATCAATTTACATCCGTATCTGTAAAAAAATTTGTTTTCATAGGATTGAAGCGTTAAGGAGACTACTTAAAAAAATAAACATGATTATATATTTGTATAAATTGAAAGATACAATTGAGTCTGATGGCTCGTTTCTACTAAGGAGATGACGAGGATGAAAAAAAAAACGATTAAGAAAATATCGGACGCAAATACTCTATAAATAATTTATGTTAAGAATACACTGAAAAATTACTTTTCGCAATTCATTTCCTTTTTATGACTTTATTACCTTTTATAGATTTGAAGAGTCATGACCAGTGATTACGTATATTTTAGAACAGCCATCTTCAACTTGTTGCTTCCCGGAGCACGAAGAGTGCCCAATGCTTTTGCCAGATTTCTTGCTCGCGAGAACTTGGACAATTAAATAGTGTAAAAAATTCTGCATTCAAAAATTACGATTAAATGCAGATTTCAAGCATACGTATGTAAACGTTGCCGTAAGGCATACATGCTCAACTCATGGCCCGCGGGGCTAATGTCGCTTTCGGAGTAATATGATGTGGCCTGTGACCTCAAACCCTAATTTTGTGAAAATGAACTAAGAAGCACATTTACTGATCACTTCAATGGCACGAGGGAAATTTATAGATAATCTAAGTGGCCCGTAGCACATTTACAAACGCCCTCCTCCCCCCCGCCCCATTTATTGGCAAAGGAAAATATTAAAAATCGGGATGGCAAATTTTCTTACCAACGGCGTCAATGGGTTAAGTCACTCGCAGAACATCTACAGATCACTCAAGAGACCCACGACACAGTTTTGAGGTCAATTTAACAATCCGCAGCTCATTTACAGATCACTTAAGTGGACCGTGACACGTTTTCAAACCAATGAAGCGGCCCAATGACAGTCTGCTAAAGGTCGAGCACCCTTGCCGTAAGAAGTGCTATCTGTTTGATGTTAAGCATAGGCTCACGACTAGAGAAAGGACGACTCTGTTTTAGAAGATAGAAAATTGCTCAGATTGTTTCATTTTCAAATATGGGAAAAATAAATAAAACCAAAATCTTTTCCTAAGTCCAGGCAGCGAAATTTAGGTGGTCGTTTCCACGGACAGTTCACAAAATTCCAGATCTAAAAAACGGGATCTACACAAAATACAAATTAACGAAACCCTAAATTTAGCATTTCATTTCTTATATATATGCTCCGCGGTGAGCTGTCGTATTTATATGTGTCTATTCAATACCATGAAGCGGTTCTTTGTTAGACTATTCTGGGAACCGCGGATACATGTCCACTATAGCAAGAAAGCCGCGGAAAAAAAAAGTTGGGGAATTACTGAACTAGATTATTTCGCTTTTCATTAAAAATTAATGATATTTCTCATAAAAACAAAACCCTACAAAAAAAAAAGAGCCCGGAAAGGTCCCCGACTTCTGTTAAGGGAAAATGTTTCGAAAAAAAAAGCAGCGATTTAAGAAAACCGATTTCATTGCTAATATTTTATTCGACACAATCATTTCTTTTACGGAGCGATAAATCGGAGTAGCGGTAGCTTTCGAAAAAAGTTGTTCAAATGAAAATTCCTTCATATCTAAAAATTATACTAATTATACCTACTTTTTTTTCTATTCCGAATAGAATTCCATTAGATTTTTTTTTGAAACAGACAACTATCAGATAGGACTCATTTGGAAGATAGAAAAATTCATGAGTAAATGTGAATGCATAAGGCTGCATCATAGAAAAGAGATACAGTGAAACCTGTACGAAACGGAACGTCAAGGGACTGAAATGACATTCCGTTTTATAAAGATGCAAAACAAAGTACTAATAATTGAACGGACTATACTTTGATTCCGTTTAAGACAGGTTTCCGTCTCATGCAGTGCCCGTCTTAGACAGGTTTCACTGTATTTAAAAAAACACTTCGTCTATTTAGCTCCCAAAATTCAAAATGCCTTGCCATTCGAATTAACAAATATAGCTTCATATTCTAAATTTAAAAAGAAATTATTTCGTTACATTGATGCTTTAGTTAACATTGAAGACTATTTTTAAATTAAGTTCATGGGACTATGCGAATTTTGTACTTGAATTAAAATTGCCGTTCTATGTTAAAAACTATTATTAATATTAAGCAGTATATATGACTGAAAATTATTTTAACTATGATCATTAATCTCAATGATTGGTTGTCATTACGGGTATAATTACCCACTTAACTTATATAGATACATTCGTATTTTTTTCCCCCTCTGTTTATTCTGTAAATTGCTCTACAAACCAAGGATCTGTATGTGTAATTTGCTTTTTTGAATGTCAATTCAAATAGATGAATTGGAATTTGAAAAAAAAATCCCCAACCAATATAATTATTGTAAATGAAATATGATACACGACTGTGGCAGCGACCCGTTTATTTCTTCTACTCACTCCTTCCATAAAAGGAAATCCCGTTTAACGTTAACACAGGCTGTTACAGTTCTAAATTGTTGAAACATCGTCGCACAGAGGAATAAATGCTATAGACAAAGAAATCTAATGTACATCTATATATCTGACTACACGTGCACAAATGATTTCAACAAGAGTAGTAAGAATAGACTTCAAATCAAGCGAAATTCTTACGGTGAAGATTAACCATTTTTCAATTTGCGTAAAAATAACAGGCCTATTTAAATTTTACGGGAAATTTCAACCACATAAAACACTACAATAAACACTATCCTGAAATGTGATAGAAAATCGTATCACGCAAATTTCACGCAATATTATCATTCGAAATGGGGGGGAGGGGTGCCTAAATTATCGTTATATATATATATATATATATTATATATTAGCTATAATACCTGGCGCTGCCCGGGTTTTCTTCAATGAGGCTTTTTGAATCACGTGATATCTCCCTCTTTCTTTGAGAGACATGCAAACCGTGTCTAAGTCGGCCAATATGGTGATTTCCCTGCACGACTCTTGAAATAAAAAAATCTAGATTTAAAGAAACGTAGAAATGATTTCCCCCCCCCCTTTTTTTTAAGGGGCGCAAGGTATTTCCATTCCTCCCTCCCCTGAACTTCAAGTTATCCACACCTGCCTGTTTCAGCTTCCAAAAATTCTTAAGTTAAAAAGCTGTGGAATTTCTTTGATGTACTTTACGGGCCAATAATTAATTTTAAAACATCCTAAACTATATCAATTTATGCAGTTGAATATTTTATACATTTTTAAACTATATATATATATATATATAGTTTAAAAGACAATAGGGAGAACTTAATTTTCATGATTGAGAGGATATAAATAAGTTGAAATCAATGTTATTGCATGGATATCTAACTCAAAAGTATGTCCGGCTAATTGCTTTCTATTTAATTTTTTGGGCTTCGTATCTCTAAGCGATCTCAATATTTCAAAAATCGAGAATTCTATACAATTTTTAAAATTATTGATGTCCCCACTAAATTTCCGTATTTCTACAGTAAAATCGGCAATTGTAACACTGATTTCTATGAGGATCATCCTTTGCCTGACCCTCAAAGCAACACAACCTTCACATCACAAAACTATGGATATTTTACCGGGAGTTTTTACAGATCCCGTTATTTCCCAACGATCTCCAAAAAATTTTGGTAATTCAAACGCGTAAACCAATCCCCTTTTCGATTCTTCGCAAAGGCGCGTGTGCAATCTCGTGAGAAATAACACGAATTTACGCCGTAGATATGCTGTCTTTGAACGCAGGTTGGTAGCCGTGAAATTACCGTTATTTTCGGTATGTAACCCGCAGGAGAAAAACTCTCTCCGAAATCGAAAAATTCGGCATATTCATTCAGGGACTTAGATAGCCCGCGGGTTATATAGTACGGCCCCCAATGATAGTACAGGATTTTGTACTTCAAGGTAGAAGAACTACTTTCCAAGGACAGGAAATAACGCGATTGTGGTAGATGGTGGGGGAAAAAATGAAGTCTTCCCCCCCCCCCGTATCTTTTTCCTTGTCTCCGAAAGAACGCGTCCCGTGAACAAAATTTCCATGCTTCTTTTTCCTAAATTCCGGGTATTTGACGCACTACAGTGCATCAGCGGTACCTCCACGAACCACAAACAAGAACTGGCGCAAATGCGCGAGGATTCGGCACCTTGGCACACCATGTAGCAAGAGAACCGAATTGGCGCAGCTCTTGCAACCCTGGTATCTTCAGTTCGGCTGATGTAGCTGGAAGGGGAGGCACATAATCGTAGTCTTTTAAAAAACCGCACAAGAAGAAATCGCACACTGTGAGGTCTGGCGATCTTGGAAGCCAGTGATGTTTAACTGAATCATTAGGTCTGGTACGGCCGATCCATCGTTTAGGAATGCGATTGTTCAAAAATTCTTGAACGTCCAAGCTCCAGTGTGGTGGTGTCCCGTCCTGCTGGAAAATGAAGTCATCCGAATCGATTTCTAACTGTGGAAAAAGCTATTATTAACAAACACTGAAGTGGCGGCCGAAGGAAGAGCGTTAGCGCTACCTGTCGGCAACTGCGTGAAACTCGAGATTTCCCTCTTTCAACCTATACATTATTCGATCAAAACGGATTAAAAGCTGAATAGTTATGATTTTGTTAAATCGGATTAGAGCTGTGATAATAAATATTCTGAGAATATTTTCCTGGATTGTAAAAAGTGGAGAAAATCGAGAATATTCTTTTATAATCTAAATAATGAAAAAATTTTACCAATTTTGTTTATATTATGAAATATAATTCAGTTTTCATCGCCTGAAACATTTAAAACAATTTATTTTGGAATAATCACCTCATAATGACAAATTTTAGTTCAAGGGTCAAGAAAATTCTTTGTCAGTGGTGAGAGGTTTCAAAAGTTTTTGTTATGAAGATTTTGGAAACCTTTAAAGATTTAAAAATATCTTTTGAAATTAGATAAATTTTGAAAAATAAGTTCAAAGCAAAAAATAAGTTAAAGGTGATTGAAGAGAGTCATTCTTATGATCACCTTCGTTTTAAAGATTGTGTGATTTTCTTGTGTGGCTCAATGAGAACATACACTCAAAGTTTTTATCACTCGTATTTCTTTGCAAATAGTTCAATTCATACATGTTGTTTTCATTTTCTTGCTTTAAAAGTTTAATATTGTGGGCTGAAAACTTTTATTTTCTTCTTTCGGTTGACAATTCCTTTTTGCTGTATGTATGAGGTTCTAAAAGCTGTTGCAGCAATTTTAGAATGCAACACAGCTTCTGTCAAACTCATTCCATTGTTCCACCACATAACAGCACCAATAATTTCTGCAGAGTTCCTATAACATTCGTCTTTCAAGAAAATCATATTTTTCTGGGAATTTGGGTAGTTTAAAAGAATTCCATCATGACAATGAGTCTACCTTCTCCAGTTACCAAATGGTGAATGAATTCTGATCCACGCTCATCTTTGCTCAACTTTTAATCTACTGATGGTACTTTGAAGCACCAGGTTGGCTCATTTGTTTTGCACAAACAAACCAAGTATCCTAGGTTTTTCCTCATCATTTGCCTTTTCGTTGCTTTTCTTTATTCAATTTCAAGCTATCGTGAATAATTAGTCTGAATTCCCATTTTAAACAGTTCTGTATCTTCTGAGAATGCGAATATTTTTTTGTATAGTTACTTTTGTTTGGAGGAAAATAACAAAACACAGCTTTCCTCTTTCACAAATGTAAATTAGTCAATTTACCGTTATTTACTTAAATTTTGCTTTTAATTTTATATATATTTATTCATAAACATGTAGCATAATATATATTATGAACATATACATTATTTTTTTAATTTTGGAGACATTCATTACCAAGTAAAAATAAGGTTAAGTTATTTATTGTAACTTCAACAATATTCTCCAGAATCTTTCAAAAGATTATTGCAGTACATCTATAAAAATAACGAGAATATTCTCATCAAGAATAATAAGAATATTCTCATGTTATTTAAATAGTTGCCTTCCAGAGAATATTCTCCAGCATGATCCTCCACGAGAATAAGCTGCAGTGTTATCCTCCACGATAATATTCTGCAGTGTTATCCTCCACGATAATATTCTGCAGTGTTATCCTCCACGATAATATTCTGCAGTGTTATCCTCCACGAGAATATTCTGCAGTGTTATCCTCCACGAGAATATTCTGCAGTGTTATCCTCCATGAAAATATTCTCTCCAGTATTATCCTTGATGAGACTATTCTCAAGTTATTCATAAAGAATGTTATAATATGCATTAACATAAGTATTCTTAAGAATATTCTCTAGAAAGACTATTAGGCTCTATAAATAACTAAAATATTCTCATTCATAATAATAAGAATATTCTGAAGTTATTTAGAATAGTAGTCCTTCCAGACAATATTCTCCTAAAGATTATTCTCGAGAATTTTAATCTCTGAATCGGTTGATTCTTTTTGAAACACCCTGTATATTCATTTCTACGTTTCTTTAAATCTAGATTTGTTTCTTTCATGAGTCACGCAGGAAGGCGCCATATTGATTAACTTGGACACGGTTTGTGTATGTCCCTCAGAGGGAGATATCACGTGATCCAAAAAAGCCTCATTGAAGAAAACCCGGGCAACGTCGGGTATTATAGCTAGTCTGTATATAAAATTGATTTTGTGTGTGTGTGTGTGTGTGTGTTCTCCATAAAAATGTACAATTTTAGATCGACCGTAACCACACACAAATTTCGCATATATACCAAACGGGACTCGACTTGAACGATAGGCTACTTTAAAAGTTTGTCAGAGTTCGGAAAATGCCCGAAATGGGCACAAACTGTCGGGCAACAATGATTCCTGAGACTCAACAATGGCTTTCGGAGTGTTTACTTTTACCGTGGTTCCCTAGCAATGCGTTTCAGACATGCATATGCCTTTACAATGGTTTGCCACTTCTTTATTGCTGCCAGTATTATGTATATCAGTTTATTCCTTTACAATATTTTGTCACTTTCTCAATCCTCCCAGTAATTGAGGAAAACTCAGGCAGCGCCGGGTATTAAAGCTATAGGCTAAACAATAAAAATAATCATTTTATTTTACTTCAAAAGCTTGGCTTAGGCCCCCCCCCCCCCACACACACACCTTGCGTACTCCAGTGGTAACTATACAAGAACAGAAAAAAAATTCAGGATATAAGAATCAACTGCTCTAAAGAATCAAAATGGCAGAACCAAATTGTAATATAGATCCATAAAATCAGGTTAATTTTTTTTTAAGTTTAGACGGTATTTGGGGTCAAGCTTCTAAATGTTGATATAGACAGAATTTTATTGCGAAGAGCTGTGCGCCACTTACAATTTGGTGACATTCAACATATTACAAACAGCAGTGGGACAATACACCAATTTGAGAAGAAAAAAGAAGATATACACACACATGGTGTCCTGTAAATGCCAGCAAGGCCTTTATCTCATCAACTATCCGTCGTAGCTGGTATAATTCCAGTTTAAAAAAATGCTCAACAGGCGTTCAAAAATTACCATGTACCAGTTTTGAAAGTGAAAATACACTGTGTAACAAATTAAAAAGCCTTAAATTTTTATACGACACCTCCTATGCTCTAACTTCCAGTTAGAAAGTTGTTTCCCTGTTGATATAAAAATCCAAGTTTTTAAGTGCCATAGAGATATTCGAATTCGAAAAACGGTAAAAATTTGGGAAGAACAGCGTTTAAATGCGGAAAAAGTTTCACCCGCATTTAACGTATAAAAGTTTATAAAAGTACGACCGTATAAGAGTTTGATTTTTTTTTTTTTTTTTTTTTTGTTACGCACTGTATTTTACCTCTCAAAACTGGTACAGGGTAATTTCTGAAAGCCTGTTGAGCATTTTTTAAATCGGAATCATACGTGTACGTCTGACGGTTGATGAGATGCCGTTCTAGCACTTACAGGACACCCTGTGTATGTGTGTCTATATATATTCATATTTTTCATGTGTTTTTTGAGAGAAAAATTTCAGAGAAAAATTTGGCCATTGAAATGAACTAAATTATGATTCATTTTCTTAAGCCTTTAACTGTGCGATATGTTCGGGAAAAAGGATAAAAAATGGAAGTTTTATTCCTTCTGTTTAATTTTGTGCATTATATCAACATAATAGACTTAAAAATAGATTGACTATTAAAAAAATTCTCAATTTGGCCTTCAAGGTGAAAAGAAAAATATTTCGCGTCAAGAAAAAAAAAAGACCCCTTCTAATCACAAAGCATTGTAATTTTCAGCTGCACCCATTTAAGAGATACACGCCACACTTAAGGGGCAAGACATCATTCGCCTCATCACTTCATGTATTTGGTAAATTGTAATTTAAAAATTATATATTAAGAGGTATGTAATAAAAATTTTTAAGGGTATAAAAAATATTACACATAGAAATATGTAAATAAAATTTTACATGGTTAACACGATTGTGAAAGGAACAAAGGAAAAAAATCATCGAAATCTTAAATGATACGTTTTATAACGCGGATGATCCAATAGATAGGCCTACTATTCGCTGAAATTAGACGAATTCTGTCAGTGTTATTACTAATAAAACCGAGTCACAAAAACAGATTTATTTCTCCCCCCCCCCCTTTTTTCCTTTCGTGAAATATTTCTATCATAAGCTCTACAATAATAAACGTATCACTCCACAAAAGAAAGTCAGCACCTTAATGGACAAAAGTAGAATTTCGCTTCGATGATGGAATTTTTTTTTTTTTCTTTCCGAATGAGTCTTATTCGGCAAGAACAAACACCACCGGGTGAAGATTTCATTTCTACCATGCAATATTACGTGTTCTACTTTCATCTGTATGAACATCTCATCCTTTTTGATCCTCTTTCTATAACAAGCAACCTTCTGAAACTAGCTTGTTCAGATATTTCTTTTCTCCTTCTTATAAAACAAGTTTTCATCAAATCACTCTTATTTCCTCTGTCCTAATTTTTTCTCTCTTCTACAGAAATACAAATGAACCGATTAACTTCAAATTTTGTAAAAAAAAAACAAAAAAAACGCGAATGCTTTTAATTCCGTAGAAAACGTTTCATTTATTACGAATACAATAATATTTTAATATTATATGTTTATATTTTTTAATGTAATGAACACCGATGAAATTTATTCGTAAATAGTGTTTAAAAAACAAATGCGATAAAGACAACTGAAAGCCAACGTAGATGAACCCAAAATTGCAAAAGAACCAGGGCTATACGCGTTTCGGAAATACATGAAGTTCCTTCATTAGTAGCAGAAACAAAGAAAAACTCCTTATAGCGGGAGTTACTCGCTGTTGTAGGCGGAAATTTTCATTTCATTTTGAATTAGACTCTTTCGTCTACAACAGCGAGTAACTCCCACTATAAGGAGTTTTTCTTTGTTTCTGCTGCTGATGAAGGAACTTCATATAGTTCCGAAATGCGTATAGCCGTGGTTCTTTTACAATTTTGGGTTCATCTACGTCGGCTTTCAATTGTATTATCTAACCCAAAAGGTAATTCATTTCTAAATGATAAAGAACTAAGAGAAACATCAATGTAAGACCTATGATTTAAATTAAGTTAAACAGGTGGTTATTTTTACTCGAAATTAAAAAAATATCACAAAAAGATGTATCGAATAAACTCGTGCACCTGCTCGGCTATGTATTATTGGCGATATGAGTTGGTGGAGAGAAGACTAATCTTTGATAATAATAATAAAGATCCAAATACAGGCAACGTGCCACGCGGGTTGATGTTGCACGACTTCTTATGAAACAAAACTTGGAATACTATCTAATCTCGGTAGCAAAGCGGACACAGATAAAAACAATTATTCACAGATATTCTGTAGATTGTCGACATATAACTGGCAGATGTTATTTCTCGAAAAACAACAAAAAAAAAAACACGAGGCGGATCTTACCAGCATCACTGTCAAACAAAATCCACCATCACGAACACTGAGAGTAAGTAGTTGAGTAGTTAGTGGGCATTAATATAAAAGTTGAATGTACAGTGTATTAAATATATACATTTAAAAATTAATACTACGAGCACAATATTACTTTGTTTTACCATAGATGACACTTGAACTTTCTAATGAAGTGCTACTTTTTTTAATCCCTGAATTCCTCAAGGTATTTATCATATCTTCAAAATTCTACAAAACAAATAGAAATGAATCGAAGCTGATAAATGATCAGAATCGGTTATCTCGTGTGTGTGGCTAAGTAATTATTAGAGCCCGGAAGTTTAGACACTAAAAATGGTCAAAACCGGCCGGCAAAAAGACTAAAACTGCTTAAAATTGGAACTAAAAAGGGCATTTATAATTAATGGAAGAGAAAAAAATAACTAAACGCCTGGACATTAAGTGTCCGAAAACTGGTAAAAAACTGATTGCACTTGCTCCGTCTAAAGTTTCAATTAGCTTATAATAAGTGCAATATTTTGAAAATTGATTTCATATCAAAAGTGAATTGTTTTTGGTCCTCAGCAGGGTTGGGTTTTTGACATGACAAACGTCAAAAACTGGTTTAAACCTTCGAAAACCGAAATGAATGTTTTTGAGTAATATTTTGAACACAATAGGTTAGTAACATGATGCGAAACTCACTTTTTTTATATATCAAGTTTTATTTTCAAACATTAATTTATTATAATAATTAAAACAAAATATTGATTATAATTTGAAAAATTGAATTTTTCGACATACAAAAAAGTCTAGAACAGATATGTAATTTTGTGGTCTATTTTATCTGAACTACTACTCAATTACCTGTGTTCAATTTACTAAGTGAAATAGAGCTGTTTATTCCAAATATGTGTGATAGGGGCATCAGCATTAGGTTTTTGGATTAAGAAACCAACAAAAACTTATTTACTTGAGTATAAAAAAAATCAAAAATTTATTGTCAAATAGGTTTTTTTTAACCCAATAGATATGTTAAATAACAAAAAATAACTTACTTTTATGCAGATTAAAGTTATTTATATTTTTAATTACCGTATAGTTACTGAATAATAAAATATCTATTTGGATACTTTAAATTTTCTGATCTACTCAAAATTTTATTCCATATTGAAAGTTCTCGAGCAGCATCTGTTAATGCACTAATTAGACTCATTTATTACCACCTAAAAATTTTACTGTTGGTATAAATCGAAATCGGTTGTATTATCGAAACGGCGGTTAAAAATAGACTACTAACTTTTTTAAATAACAGTAAATGTTTTGCCCCTAATCAATATAATTTCTTGAAAAATCGAGATACTGAAAATGCTTTAATAGAATTCTGTAGGATTGTATACAAAAGTATTGAACAAAATAGACAAACTGTTTCTCTCTTCCTTGACATCTCCGAAGCATTTGAAAACGTCAATCACGAGATCTTACTTTATAAATTATCTAACGCTGGTGTTAGAGGTGAAATGTTACAATGGTTCAAGTCTTATCTAAACGATAGAAAACAGAGTTAAGATAACTCTTTTAGTGAATACACAACTATAACAAAAGGAGTTCTTCAGGGCTCTATTTTAGGTTCAATTTTTTTCATAATTTTTATCAATGATTTTTGTACGCTGAAACTCTTCAGTAAAATAATAACATAAGAGGATGATTCTGTGATTCTATATTTCTGTATTGATGTACATTCGCTTAAAAGACAGGTTGCACTGATGTTCTAATAATCAATGATTGGTTCAATAATAACGATATGAAATTGAATCTCCAAAAAACTAAATTTATTTATTAGTTTCATTGGGGATAGCAATTCACAGACATAGTACTCAAATCACATCTTACAGACTGCTCAAGAAATGATTGCAACTGTCCCAATATAAATAGTTTTTTCTTAGAAATATCGTGGAATTCAGTTAGATTCAAACTTTAAATGGAAATCTCACGTTTGCTGTACTAACCAAAACACTTAGATATTTTCTCTGCAGGTTCTATCATCTTCATAAAATTGTCCACCCTTCCTTTTTACGAACATTATAACGCATGGATACAATCTTCATTACAATATGGAATAGCAACTTGGTGATACGATTATAAAACCAACATACTTCCTATCACAACCTCTCAAAATAGATTTCTTAAACTTTTAAATCATTCGGTTTTTTGACTTCTGGTGCTACCGTCAAAGACATCGTGGGTTTTCAACACCTGGTTGTCTACAAATCGATATTGTCACTTCATAAAAATAAGAATATATGCTCCCCTAAAAAGTTCATTTTTCTGAGGAGACCTGGTGAAATATTTGAAATCCCTTTACATAGAAAATAAATATTTAAAAAGCACTTAGTCTATTTAGTTCCCAAAATTTACAACGCCTTGCCATTTGACTTAACAAATATAGCTTCATATTCTGAATTTAAAAAGGAATTTAGTTACATTGCTGCTATCACTAACATTGAAGACTATTTTTATATGTATATCACGGGACTATGCGAATACGGTACTTGAATTAAATTGCCGCTTTACATTATGACAAGAGCCCGGATTATATGCAAATGCATATGCACATATGCATTTGCATATTTTGATCTTTTTTAGAATAAATGCATAAAATCAAAGAATTTTCAGTAGAAGTGCATATTTTTGAAGGTTTATTTAAGCTCATTTAATTGTTTTTTATGATCTTTCAAACAAATTTTGTTCAGAAAATTTTCATAAACTCGGTTTTTTTTTTCTCGCAAGTGGAATTTAGTGAATTAATACGTATTTATGAAGTATTTCGCGAATAATAACAGTTTTATTGTAAAGCTATTTCTAGAGATATGTCAGTGTTAAAATTTTTTAGAAACAGTGTGAAAATTCTTTTGTCACTAGCAAAAGACAACAAAGTTTCAACAATTGAGCAGCTACAACAAATTGAAAATTAGAAAAATGCTTGAATAAAAAATATGTAGAAGTTATTTGCATGTGTCGTATCTATAAGTATATGAGGAAATATTTTTTGTAAATGAAATACATATGCACTAAGAAATAGAAAAGATGCATTTAAAAAAAAATATATCTGCTTTTTTTGCATGGTGATTTTTGACAGGGAAAACTCCACAACAGGCATGTTGGCGTTGTTTTTGTATGAAATTTGGTCCGTAGTTGCATTTCATAAAAGAAAAAAAAAGTTTTTTTTCTTACAAAATTCGATCCCTAAGGGGTCGAGATTATACAGAGAAATCACGTCGAGCCAAAACCACTGGAGCAATAATTAGGAAATTTGGTCGGTAGTTTTATTTTATGACGTAAAGACGGGTCATAAGAAAATGAATTCGACCCTTAAGGGAGTCATAAACGGGGGGGTCGAAATGCTATGTTGAGAAATCGTGCCGAGTGAAAACCACTGAAACTATAAATTTAAAATTCGGTCAGTATCTTCATTTTGTGATGTAAAGACTCGCTAAGAAGGGATTTCTTAAAATTCACTCCCTAAAGGGGTCTCAAGATAGAATTTTCGGAATAGCAAATTCACGCGAGCGAAGCTGCGGGAAACAGCTAGTCCATACAATAGTCAAACTTAGTCATTCTCACTGGTTTTTTTTTTTTTTTTTTTTTTTTGTGCGCTTAGAATAAGTTATAGGAAATTCTTAAACATCATATGGTCCAACAATTTAGTATTTTGATTGCTAGATGCATTCTCATGTTACGCACAATAAAGGTATTGTTTCAAGTATCAGTGATTATCTAGATAATTTAATAACAAAAATCAACGCTACATTTTTCGCGTAAAAGAATTTTTCAACACCTATATGTTGTAAACTACCTGCTGTACTCTTTTCGTATCAATACACATATATAAGCAGTTGAAGAAATTTTGGAAGGTTGAGAATCTCATCTTGAATTGAAGAATATCGAATCATTCCAGTTTTCCCTTCAGCATTTATGCTATGCTCTATTCAAATGATACTATATTTTACAAAAAAAAATACACATATCTTGTCCGAAATAATTCTGCAGACAGCAGAATATTATTTTACAATCATATTAAATATTTATTATTTCTATAACGTAGCCCCTTTTTAAACATTACATGCAATCAATGTGTGTATTTTGAACGGGAATTTTTAAATTGAAAAGCAATATTTGAGTTTTTGATATGACGGTTTAAACTGCCAAAAACTATCATGCGTCAAAAACCTGCCAACCCTGGTCCTCAGGATCAGGCCGATTCCAGGGCCAGCGTTAACAGACGCGGAGCCCTTAGAGAAAATTATTGTCCGGCCCCTCCGTGTTACGAATGATTCTCATTTATTTGTTGCATTATTTAGAAAATTCATTATCCAGGGCTCCCACTCAAAAAATTAGAAAGAGTAAGACGGGGTAGGGTACCCCCTTTAGACAACACAATCATAGCATAATAAAAAAATTATCATTTTATTTATTTATTTGTTTCATAGCACTATTTCATATTTCAGTATCTTGTAAGATTGACTTGAGCCAAAGCAAAATTACAGATATGACTCGGTTAAAAAATAATTTTTGACCAAAATAGGGTATTAACAATTACAGATAATTCTCTTCTGTCCCTCCTCACGATATAAATTACATTCTTTTTTGGAGTCTTCCACAGTCCAGTCTGTCACACACAATTTTCTTCAACAATGCTGCACACAGCAAATTATGAAGACATGTAAGTTTCTTAAGAATGACGGTCTTTCGAAACCACTTCCCAAAGAACAGTTCAAAATGTGTAAATTACAAGGTTCGATATAAATAAGTCAAGGTGGACCAGATGGTTTTACTGCGTTGTCCATCCCTTTTTAAAAAGGATTTGTTTAAATTTTAGGCGCAATGCCAGTGTAATCGTTTTTGACAAATGACGTACTTTCATTTTTAGCTCTTTGCTGAGCATTGTAAATATTGTTTATGCCTCTACATGTTCTAAAAATACATAAGACAATTCAAGAATGTTATTGGGTATCATCAGTCACAAAACCTAGAATAGGCTTATGTACCCAACTACTTTGTTATGAAAACTGTTGGGTCACCTATACACAATACGTGCACCATAATTTTGAATTAATGAACGTTAGTTACTGTCCAAGACCATGAAGTAGTAAATACAAATTTATTTTTTTCTCAACCAGGCACAAGTTTGTAATGACTACTCTACTTGTTGAACCTTGAAACTAAGCAAATGAAAAATTAATAAACCACCAAATGGTCCGCATATACCCCTCCCCCCCCCCCCCCAAAATAACTGGCAATCTACATTTGTATTATTTGGGATTATATCAATTATACGAATTTTGTTAATAGGTTTTGGTAAAAAAAGTAGGAAAAGTAGGAAAAACACTAGAAAGTAGAACAAAAGTAGGACATTTTACCAAAAAGTAAGAAAAGTAAGACGAGTGGGAGCCCTGATTACCATTTTTATAGTTAAAACGCAGCCACCATGTTTTACTGTTGCAATCTTTTTTTTCATTCATACATGCGGATATATACTCCAAGGGCCGGGCCTGGTGTGGCCGCACCTGTCACACACCATTGAACGGCTCTGGTCAATTCACTATAAGGCTAAAATAACTTGCCATGGTTGTTTGCAGTGCATTTGTGGTTTAAAGAAGTGAAATGTGCCCTCTAAACTCCTGCATAGCCTGGGTGAGCCAAGACGTCAGCTGATAACTTCTTGGGTCAGTGATTGGTCAGTAATGCATTTCAATGCATGAGAAAGATATGTTATAAGGAGAAAAAAAACTTCCAATTTTTCTCAGTGCTCTCAAACATGGGCTGCATTCGTCTGAAACAAAAACATTCAGGCCCGACACCATCCGGCCTAAGCAAAGTTAATGTAGGGCAACAACAAGTTTTCTTTCACTCAGGCACTTGCACTTATTTGAGTTTAAATGGGGTAAATGGGGCTAGCAAGGAAGGGGGGGGGGAGCTAGATATTTTAAAAAGATCGAGTCTTTTGAAGTTCTCCATGGTCAAAACATGAAAGTGTTATAGAATATGGTTTCTGAAATTCAGAATAAGCTTAAAATAATGTTAATATAAGCAAAAACAAAAAGTTTGAAAACAGGCAGAAATTGGATTTTCGCATTTTGCCTGAACTTCTGGAGAAAAGGTGATGTCTCCTACGGTGTATATAGATAGCGCCTGCCCGGATTGCAGGTGGACTCTGTTCGATTCCTAGAGGAGACTAGTAGGCTTTTCCGAGTTCACCTCGGCATATATCCAGAAAAAAGTCTTTACTTTATACATTGAGCTGAGGAAAAAAATCAAAATCTCAATCTCACTATTATTGTTTAATTTTCCCGATTTTTTTTTTTCCTTTTCATTTTGTTTTTGGAAGTAGGTGGATTTGAACTTGAGTGAAGGAACTACGCAAACAAAAACAATTGATTACCTTTGAAAATTTTGTTGAATCCAATTGCATTGGGTGGGGGGAAGACGTCTTTCTGACAAAGTTGGGGTTTCGGACAGGACACGTGGAATTTGCTGTCCTTAACTATACTTAAGTGTCCAAACATGGGCAGAGATACGGGGGGAGGGCATCAGGTGCATTGCCCCCCCCCCCAAAGCGTCAATGACGCAACAGCTCATCTAGTGCAAATGCATCTACATAAAATGACATCATGCTCCCCCTCCCGACTTTTATTATTGTGCCTCCCATTTCATGCCTATCTCCGTCTCTGTCCAACAGCTATAAAAGTAAAAGTATGACATGGAGAACAATAGATTTTTAATGAAAACAAAATACCATAAACTAATTGATTGAAAATTTAAAAAACTATCAAAATGCAAATTAAAAAATAATAAACAGTGAAAAAAAGTGCCCTTCAACTGTCTGTCACAAACTCATCCAAAATCTGTCCTTAAGTGCCAAAATATGACATTAAAAAATACACTTTCCATAGTCATAATACATATTATAACACTAGAGAGTTTTGACATTTTTTTTATACTAACTGCTCGAAATCTGAAAATCGGTGTTGGCGAGGTTTTGGACAGCATTTTAAAAACCCGATAAATAAGTCAACGCTCGTCATAATGATCCAACATTATAGCAACCATTCCATTACAATGATCAATAGGACAAATCCCCAAAACCTTTTTGTATAACGACTCTAACTACCCTTTTTCTTTCACAACGACCAACACATTGCGTGTTTTTGATCAAACAATGGGGGGGGGGGGTGTCGCTATAACGAGCATCGACTGTACTATGGTTTTTACCATACTGTCTGAAAGTTTTTTAAAACTATAGGCCCATAAAAAATAAAATTTGAAGTAAAATTATTTATTTTTAAATAAAAAATTGTAAAATTGAATACAGTGTTTATATGAACATTGTGACTAAATATTAATTAATTATACAGATTTTATCAGCTTTAAGCCACCAACTTGACAAAAGCACAATGAAATGACTCTTCCGTTGTTCCGTTTGGAGAGTTTAGGCAACCACGGTAAATACTGTAGTTTTACCGCACTGTGCAAAACCTAGCCAACCCCGCGTTTCTGAAGAGGGCAGGTCGAACAGTGAAACTTAGAAGCAAACTTACGTCAGAGATTAGGATATGGGGAAATGGTCTAGGTCGCTTTGCTTTTCTTTTCCTCCTTGCAATGGAAGAAACCCAAAATCTCGTTTTCAAGAAGCTGGGAAAGAAAGAAGTTAGGTGAAGAAAATTGGACGGATGCCTTGGTTGAGGAGGCAACCTTGACACGCATTCTGGCGTGGGGCGACCTTGCTGAATCTCGCTTACTTTTTTTTTTTTTTTGCGACCCAGACTCGGGCCGGAGCAGTCACGAGCCATTAAGGAATAAATGGAAGGGAATATTAACTTCTCGGAAAACAAGCAACAGGACGAATGAAGAGAGATATGGGAGGAGAAACACCCAGGTAGATATATATATAAAGAGGTTAGTGCTCCGTATACAAGTAAATGAACTGAATTGAAAACACAAATGCGAAAAAATATATAAACTTTGAAGAGAAAGAAAGTTTGCATTCACAGGAAGAAAAAGTACTGTCGAAAAAAAAAATTGCATATCAATTACGGAACTCCTGGAGTGGTTTTTCAAGATATATATATATTGCAACACTATTTTTATGTTCCACACCACACGTATATCTGCTTTAGGCTTGAGTTATAACATTCACTATCTTAGAGTAAAAGTGATATAGTCAAACTCAGCTATAACGACATCGAAAATTAGGCGAATTTTTGCCGTTATACACGAGGTGTAGTTACAACCGATATTGACCTTTTACGACTTTTTCCGACGAAAAATGCAATCAGATAAGACCAAATACTGTGAAGTTTTTATTTCATTATGTTTAGGATGACCATGTTTGATCGAGCGATAAATCGGGAGCGGGGGGGGGGGGGGGGTCATAAATACGAGACATTGCTAGTTCTAGCTAAAAGTTTTGCCAATCGTCAGCGAAATCGACAAATATCGCTAACAAATAACTCTTGGAGCGATAAATACAGTACTACTACTAAACCACACATGCGCCTCGTCCACATTCCTCTGCGGAATTTCTAACGAATTGGTACATGTTGGAATGTGTATGTACGTGTTGTGAACCTAACGTGAAGTTTGTTTCTGTGGCATGATTTTTATGTATAGTGCTGCCATCAGTTTTTCTATGACAGAAGTGTGATGACTGAATAATGGTATCGTTCGTTGTAGGCCTGTTGCTCTGTGGCGCGACTTTTTTTAACGGAGGAGAGAGAGAAATACTGTGATACCAGAAGTGTGAAGTTATTTAAAACGTGTTTCACTGAGGAAAAAACTAACATAGCAACTACGAGAGAAAAATACTCAGTCGTAACAATTTATAAATTATGCAAATTGCTAATATTATAATAATAAATAAATAAAATAATAATAAAATACTACATCCCGTATAATGCGCGTTTATATTTAATGGAATAACAAATACATAATTTCTTCCCATCAAATCTCTATGTACTCTATGTTTGCTGATAAATTAAAAGAAACTACACAAAAAAGCTATGGTTTGTGAAACACTGTCTTAAAATTCTTATAGACATTTCAGCTCAAAACTTTTTCCCGCTGATAACGTTTTTTAGTTGTGGTTTCTGCAAAATGTTATAAGCGGGACCGACTATATATATATATATATATATATATATATACACACACACACACACATACAGTATATATACAACGTTGTAAATTTGTATGAAGCAGAACAACAAGTCCGACTACAAGCGTATAAATCAACAAAATATGATTAATCCTGGTTTAAGACGATTAAATAAGATATTGTAGCGTCCTTAGCACGTTTGGACTCGATAACCAAAGTTCTATTGGTGGCGGTCCGCCCACGTACGTTGGATGTCACGAGTTGCAGTCGTGTAGCCGTACAACGACAAATCGATGTCATGTTTGTGTCATATGAAGTCCTGGTTCAAGTCAGCCAATGTACGGACACCCAGATGTTTTAGCTCGTTCTAGGCGAACATTTTTGTTTCATAAGTATCCTACATCTTAATTCGCCTGGCAAATTGGAGAATTTCATCATTCCCGAAGCTACATCGGCTGGCTAGCTTGATTATGGATGACGATGACATTGATTCACCACATTCTTATGTTTATTGTTAGAAGTTCCATTTAACGCCATATCGTTTTCGTGAATTCCCAGTACCCCTACGTGGCCGCAAGTTGCAGACGAGGCATCTTCAACCCGTTGCTCGCGAGTACCACGGTGGTCCCTTGTGTGATCAACCTCCTCAATTAAAAACCTTGCAGAAATTGCATTTCAGGATTGAAATCATTTCATGAATTCGTATGTTAAACTTGTCCTAAGGGTGCTCTTCTTTTGATGATGGGTACAGGCAGTCCCCAAAGCAGAATGTGCCAAAATCTGCGACGTACGTCGCAGAACAATTAGGGAGAATTTTAAGAAAAGTACAAAAAAAAACAACTTTATTATATGTATGGGGATTTTTACCGCAGAACATTTCCAGTCAGCTGAGGGCTCGTCTCAGAACAGTGTTAAACATTCTGCTTTGGGGCTGGCAGTGCTCGCGAATGGAAAAAGGTTGAATACCTCTGTTGCAGACTCTCCCTGGCATAAGCTTTACTGATCTGGAAGGCTGAAATTTATCCTGCATCTTCCGTAGTCCACCCATCTTGCCGTGCAGTCAATATAGGTTACGATCTAAAAATTGAATCAAATTTTCAATGAGTGAGAAGTTCATCGGACTTTTTAGTACGCTTCTTTTCCCTGCCGTCATCTGGCTTTGTGACATCTGACCGAAACGAAACGCTGATGTGAATGGACATTGGCAGACGTAGTGCCATAGCGAGCCCGTAGCACCACACGTGCAAGCATTGTGAGATTCAAAGCTATGCAAGTACATATGTCGGAAACGAACGGACCAAGCTCACTTAAGAGGATCGTTTTACTCGCGGCTATACACACTTGCGCAAAGACAATCGACGTTATACCTTGTAGGCGTCCTTTGCTGAGTTCTTGTTCCATTCGGCTTACCAAAGATGGAGCGTTCTGTCTATCAAGATATTGCGGGCACGACTCCTCGGTCAACCAAGTCTTTTAAAATGTTCATTACCATTATTCTCTTTCGAATTAGTCCGGACAATCAATTATTGACTTTATAGCTGAAGTGTCGTTACAACCGAGTTTGACTGTATCTGGTAATTACGCGTAACCGCTAATTATTAAACATAAATATATAATACCACATTCCGATAGATAGGTTTGATGAATTCTGTTCATATAACCAAGAATTTATCATATTTACCGGTGATTATGATTTTATTATGATTACTTCCGCTTATAGTGACTGGTAAATATAAAGATAATATCAAATAATTACACCAATTCAACCGACATTATGCATAAACGTCAGTCTGGGATGATGAATCTGATCGGTAATGTTGTTTTTGTTTTCACGTTTTTTAAATGTGAAAAATGCAAAGATGAGACGAATATTCGGCCCAATAATAGCTTAGGTATTTGGCTAAATATCTGAGTAAACAAACCGATCTTAAAAAATTACATTAATTGAAAATTTTCCTATAAATTAAAAGTTTACTAATTATATTTTATTGCGTGGTGCGTTTTCTGTAAGACCGGAGTTAGGCCGGTATTACACAATAAAAGTGTGATAAAAGTTCTATTATAAAACTTGAAAAATGCAGCCAATAAGGTCAACGGTTGCATTTTCTAGAATATAACCAATAACCTTATTGGTTAGATTTTTCAAGTTTTATAAAATGGATTTTATCAAACTTTTACAGTGTAATACCGGCCTTACACAATAAAATTTTGGCAAAAGATCTTTTAAAAAACTTTAAAAAAAAACAGCCAATAGGCCTGTTGGTTTTATTCGCTCAAATGTAACCTATACGCTCATTGGTTGCAGTTTTCGAGTAATATTTTAAAGAAGGTTTAAAAACTTTTATAATATAATCCTGGCCTAAGAGAGATTATGTCAGAAAAGATTTCTAGGATTAACGAAAACATGAAAGTGAAAATAGAAATTAGAGTTCACTAACTGAACTAAACGTATAAAGTTACTGAAAGAGGCTAAAAGGGCAAGAACATCTAAAGAATATAAGAAAGAAAATAAATCGTAAATGTTATAAATCATTACTAACTGAGAGTAAATAATGGTTCACATTTTTTTAATTAGATATAAAATTGGTAGCAAGTGTTGAAAAAAGTTATTCTGTAAGTAACATTAAAATACAATGTATCATCATTAAATTTGATTGTCTGCAATACAAATCTTCAATTACGAGTTGTTTAATATTTATTTAAATAATAACAACCCCTTATAAATTGCATAATTAAAATTCAATATCAATCATTCAAAATTAGCAATAATTTTATTTTCAATTAAAAACACCAATTTTATTTATAATTACGATGAATTTTAAAAAAATTAATATTCAGCCAAAATATAGCCGAGTATTCGGTTATTCGGCCAAATCACTAAATGTCCCCCCATCCCTAGAAAAAAAACCAACATAAAAACAAAAGTTAATTATCAGTCGCAAAAAACAAGCTCACGTTTTTATGGCGAAATTATGTAAAAATTTGGCAAAATTTTATATCACGTACGGGCAAAACTGATAAATGATTAAATGAAAAAAAAAAAAACCATTTCTACCCATATTTTTAAATTTAGCAACTTCGTTATACATAATCACCGGTACAAATAATAAATGTAAAATTTTACCAAGACGATTTGGGGTGGTTATGCATCAACGATTCATTATTTTTACCGTAACATGGGGGAAGGACGGTAGGAACAAGCATCTTGTGAATTTTTTACGATAAAAGCGAAACTTGAAGAGATAGTCCCAAAAATTTTAATAAATAAAGTTTACGTTAAAAGACTCGTTTACGCCCTCACCTTGACGCGCTTTGAGTTCCAGGTCGATGTTAGGATATTTTGTTGGAATTGCACTCATTAAGAATATTCCAAGAGATTTTTTGAACGCATCAACAGGAAGTATGGGGTCATTCAAGTATTACGTCAGCATCGGGGGGAGAGGTTTCGGATTTGCTAACTTTTGATGACGGGGGGGGGGGGGGGGGTTTCAAGGTTGCTTACGTCATCAACCACCCCTTTTTGAAGATAGGAAATATTCTAAGCTGCTGGTGAAATTTTGCTGACAGTGGGGGGGGGTCAGTGTTTTGCTGACTTTTGCTGACAATGGGGGGGGGGTCAAAAATGGTTGAAAATCTGCTTACGTAATACTTGAATGGCCCCTATGACACTGAACGACAAGTGCACTCAATTGAGGGCAGCAAAATTTGACGACATATTCATAAATAAGTGAAACGAAATTGAATTGTATCATTCACATTAAACTGTAATCTAAATAATCGATTACAAAAGAATCACTTAAATGAAAATAATAATATAATGCCGATGATACAAAGGTGGAAAACAAAAGTACCCACGAGATAATAAAACACCAACTTCACGAGTTCATATCTAATCCAGAAATGGCTTTTCCAAAATTTTTTCCGATACCAATATCTTAGTAAGGTTGTCATCTACAACGGGCTAAAATACAAATCTTCTAAATTACATACTAATGTGATAAAATCACATTTTACCTAACCTTTTAATTGGCAAGCATCGAAATATACAGAAGAGAAACTTTGAAGGGCTATATTAACTAAATGAGGTACCCTGAATAGCATTACATAAGAGAGAAAAATGTATTGTCAGTATTTAAAAAAATATGGGATGTTACACTTCAGGAAACACACTGTATTTCCTGAAGTGTAAAAATGTCATTTACTGTTTGCCAACTTACTTTTCTATCATTTTTGAACAATGCACGGCAATATATATCCTCCACACACGGTATTTCCCTCCAGAATGCTAGGAGTAAAAATCGTACGTGATTGGCTTGTCAAGAAATAGGAGGCGTGTACCTTTGAGCCATTCTGCTGGTAATTTTAAAAACATTATGAACAGCTCACAAGTAGAAATCGTAGAACAAGTAGAAGTACGGTAGTTTAGGATTTGCTTCGAAGCATCAATACCCAAACGAGCTCAATATACAATGCCTTTATTTGAAAAATATAAGACACTCAAGTGTGTGTTGCTTGAGAGCAACACGACCAAATAAAAGGCTAATAAATTAAGGGCGTTTCTTAAGACACTTCATAACACACGTGTTAACTTGTAACTTGGTCATAGTCGTTTTCACTTGCTCTGCTAACAGCAAAAAATATGTGCGTACTATAATCCAAAAATCAAATTACATATACTCAATCGGTATTACTTATTTCGGATGATCCAGAATATTTACAGGAGGGAGGAGAAATTCTGATCTGAAACTGAACAAAATATCAACATAACCAAACCATTTGGAAACGGAAAAGGATAAACAAACTATTCAAAGTTCAGCAATTCACGCATATCATACGTGTAATATGATAAGAAAAGTTGCTAGAGATCAAAGTTTTTGGCCAGAACCTTCTTTCCCTAAAATATCGCAGTTCTAAACGTCTATTAGTAATATTCTATTTCTGCTTTAGGCCGAAGCCTTGAGCAAACACACACAAAATTACATTAAGCAACAGAAAAACGGGGGGGGGGGGGAAGGTTGAGATATATATACACATTAAAGACCTTGGTGAGAAGAACATCAAATATATATACAATTAACATAATAAAATAAGCATAATTTACACGTGAGAGTTGCCAATGCGTATTTTTACAGAATTGATAAAATCGAAAACCCGACCTGGCTGGGTATTCAAGAAACTGATTGAAAGGTAAGGGTGAGAAGTATCGAAAAGGTGATCGCGTAGGGAGATAAACATAGGGCAGGTGCAAAAGAAATGTAAAAAATCTGTGGGATATCGCCCGTTACAGAGGGGGCAGTAGCAGGGTTGTCTTAAGAGCATCGTCGACCCCACGGGTCAAGGGCATTTTTTTGAGGCCCTACCAGGGAAATTCTAAAAAATTTCAACCAAATCTCATTTTTGTGAGGCCCTTCTCTTCTATTGAGGCCTTCCGGGCCGTGGCTGGGTGGGCCCATGCGTTAAGACGGCATTGGGCAGTAGTGATTGAAACGGCTCCAGTACAAAATTACAGCGAGCCTGCAAAAGGGCTGATATGTAGGTCTTGTTATTAGAATTAAGATACGGATGAGGGTAGGAGGAGGAATCAAGATATCTGTAGAGAGGATTGGAGTTGCTAACGGAAATTTTTTGGGTAAAATTCTTCATATGAATATCAATTAGGGATTTCAAAAGCAGTCCAGAAGAAAGTGTACCATTTAGTTCCAGGTTACGCAATTCGCTGGGAAAAAATTCTGACAAAAAGTTACAAAGCGGGTTACCCCAGCCTTGTTTGGTCTGGAGACACCAATTTGTACTCAGTTAAGTATAAGATTGTGCGAATTTTTTGCTCTATTTAACCACTTGAGAGTACGTTTAAACATATTGAAAGAAACTTGGAGCCTTCCGAACTCCACGCAGATTATATGGGAAGCGGTGTGCATCGGGATATCGTAACATCTTTTAATGAAATAGAGTTGAAGGAGATCGAATAAATCAGATCCAACACACCATGTTTTCTGAGCCGAAGAGAAAGAATGGGAGAATAATAGAATCAAAAACTCTGATTTTGTCTCTAAAATTTCGCAAATGTCTCAATGGGGAAAAGTACAAGAGTTTATTGATGCGCAGTTTGGAAAAGGAGTAGCCTTGGTCTATATGAACTGTGAAAGATCCGTTGTAGTGGAAATTAATCCACAAATACTCATAACGATTGACCAATTCTATCTCCTCGCCAAGAAAAGACCACCTGAAAGTTCAGGGAGCCTGACTCCTCCTAAAAACCACAACCTTGGATTTCGAAAAGTTTACCTGAAGGTAGGATTCATGAACAAAAGTCACAAATTTATTTATCGATCTCTGTCATCGGAACAATATCACAGGCAAAAGCTAGGACATTCACCGTCTGGTTAAAAAGCGAGACACCAGACCCTTCCGAAGAAAGGTTTACAAGAAAATCGTTGAGGAAGATATTAAAAAGAGGACTGAAACGAATACGAAACTTCTCTGATAGGCCGGCATGAGTGAGAACTGTGTCATAGTTTGAATTATATAAACCAGCTATTGCATTAACAAATTTGTAGCTCAAACCAAGACAAAAAAGTTTAGTAAAGTAAATTTCTGTTTATGGAATCAAATGCGGCCCTGTAATCCACAAAGAAAGCAAATAGTTTCTGATGTCTTCGTGAGAGGGACTTATGACTATACGTATACTTTTAACGTAAAGTAAAACGTATACTTCTGCATATTGATGTTTTTAATTTCTTTGATACCTCCAAATCAGGAAATCGATGTTAGAGCTTACGCACGGTCACTTGAATAATAAAAAATTAGAAAAAAGGAAAATGCTCCTCTTTTATTGCACACAAATACAAAAAAAATTAGGCGCCAGCCAAAATGATGATCCAATCAATCGCTCATAATCCCAATATTTCAAGAAATTTGGATGGCACATAAATTTTTTTTAGAATTGCCAAGCCCTGTATTATATAAACTGCGTGCAACTGATTAATTAACATGATTTATTTTATTCATTCAATGCGTTTTTAGCGGCTGCAATCAATTAATTGCAGCTTCTAAAATGCGTGATTTGTAGAGATAAAAATTTCTTCGGCATGTCTAATTGAGTACAGTACTGTGATCAACCTTATTTTTCCTTCTGGGATTCTAGGAAATTAGTTCCTGGGACAACGCCGTCCGGTACTTTTTCTAAATAAAAATATAGGAAACGGAACAAGAAGGTTCAGAAAGCACGAACCTGCAAAACCATATCAACACACATAAACTCAAAGAGAAATGTGGGAAAAAAAAAAAAAAAATCACATTTCAAAATAAAGAAAGCATGCTGAACAAAGAAAATAAATATCTATTCACACACAGTTTCATTCTACGTTTAGTTCCCTATTCACTCTCCGATGCATCGGAAACGTACTAGGATCAAATTTTGAACTGCGCCTGACGAGTTTGAATGAAATACGCAAGAGATTTTTTTTTAACTGAGACGAATCTATTGGAACGAAGACGTTTTTAATGTGTCTTCATAGACCTGAATTTCAATTCTTTAGAGAACAGCCACTAGAGACCAACAGACTCATCAGCTATCATCTAAAAAAAAGGCAAGAGCATAAAACATATTTCAAAGTCAATGTAACGATATAAAAAAAGTCGACAGTAAAAAGCAAAACGTAGAAAAGAAATCTTTTACTAATATCTATTTGACGATAGACATCACTATATACTAGTGAAAAAGTATCACTAGTATAATTCCTGGATTCGAGTGGAAATTAACGAAACCGAAAATGCCGGGATACCTCGTTCTTTTCGCTGAATAGAATAGGAGGAAGATCTTAAAATCTAAAGGAACCATTAGTATCACACTCGCCCCGAAAATTCTTGGCATGACATACCACCGCGCCGACTTGCTCTTGTTCGCTGCAGCTCTTGGAACAGAGTACTGAGAACGCGTAGACAGCGACACATCTAAAAATAAACACGGGACAGACACACGAGATCATTCTGTGAAAATGGAAATCTTGATTCAGCCCCAAACTACTAACCACATAAAAACACGTCAAGATACTAACTTAAAAAAAAAAAAAGGCTCACACATTCAAAAGAAAATTTCCGAAAAACATATATTTTTTTTAAATATCGCGAAAACAAACATCAAACCAAAATAAGAGTGTAATTCCTCACCGATCTCGAAATTTATTTCACTGGTTTCTATAAATTCAAATATGATGCGATGATCCTACAAAACAAACTGCGCTACTTTACGATGTGGATGTAAGCGTAATGGACTGTCCTGTTGTTCAACAGCTGCAAAATCAATGAATCTAAAAACAACACTTCTAATTAAGAAAATGATTAATGCAAGTTTTTTCTTTCACTGAAACATTTTTGTAATTAAGCGGTTTTAAGCAGTAATTTGTAAGGAATAGTAGACTTTCGTGTACTGTTTAAAGATACTTCAATTTTAAATTTTGTACTGGTTAAAGATACTTCAATTTTAAGTTGTATACGGTTTAAAGATACTTCAAGTTTAAGTTAATGAATAAGTTGTTGGAGCGTATCCGAAAGTTTTGGAAGCGGCCCCAGGACAAAGACATTTTGTTTTATAACTGGAAATGACACAAAATAAATAATTAAGCCTCCCTCCAGAGAAGAGTCCTGTTAGAAGGGTTTATTTATTTATTTTACTTTCTATTTATTTATTTATTTTATTCATTTATTCATTTATTTTATTCATTTATTCATTTATTTTATTCATTTATTCATTTATTTTATTCATTTATTCATTTATTTTATTCATTCATTTATTTTATTCATTCATTTATTTATTTTATTCATTTATTTATTTTATTTTTTTATTTATCGGTCAACAATTTGTAAAACATAAGATTGTGAAGTAAAAATTTAAAAAAAATGTAAATATTGATATTTTTATGACCAATACAATTTGAAATGCCAGTTTCATTTCAAAAGTTGAAGCTTCATTACTATAGCCCAGGTTCAAGAGAATCAACTAATTAAATTGCATTTAAACTATTAAGAACTGATTGAGTATCAAGTATTTTATTAAAAAAATGCCCCTAATCTCCATGTAATGATGCTAATGTTTTTAACTGGGTTGGGGTTTTTCCGCCCGGGACAGTGGCAAAAGTGGAAAAAACCAGGCAAACAATGGTAAAAATGAAAACAGCAAAACATAGAACATATATATAATACTGTATTCCAATACGAATATATTATTGCAATTATCAACTATTAGAACTACAATGTTGATTGGATAGTTTGCGCTATTTATTTATATTTTCACATAATTCTATTAATATTGGTGAATATATATGTATGTAATATCACTCGCAGGAGCTTTTCATGTAATGGTGTGCATTTTAAACAAAACTGTTCAAGCACGTTTTTTTTCTTTAACCAGTTAATTTTCCTTAACAACAAAGAAATGTTACACACAAAAAAAAAGAAAAAAGAATTTGGCTCTTCATCTTATTATTCACAGTTGTCCTTTTGTGTGTAATATATTCATAGTTTGTTGACAACATACGAGGTGGTGAATTTAAATTTTGGTTGTTGCGATTATCAACTTGAGGGAAAATATTAGTGTAGTAGGGAAAATATAATTCTACATTCTGTGCTTTCATCTTAACTGCGGTAGCTTTTTTACCTTGTATATCGACAAATTTCTCACATTTTGCTAAGATGTTGCCATCTCTTTTTATAATCGTTGGAAATAGTTCTGATGTTATCTGATGTTACGGTAACAAGCTATTGTATTGTTAACCTAATTTAAAATATTCCTTCAGGGAAAAAAATTGACAAAAAGTAGGAAATTAAAATACTGCGAGCTTAGTGAATGATAGTGATCTTTAGAATACAACAAGCACTAACTTCACTGACCCGTATCAAAACTAATGGAAAAAGCAGATACTTTCTACACCCTGACTTCTTTGATACCAGCCGAAATTTAGTCCTTTCTGCATTTCTGTGGTTGCCAATTTCGAGATGCGAATGCAATCCGATCTCCCCATTAAGAAGTCTCGCCGCAGAGAGCAACAGGCTTACAACGGTAAAATCTTCAAAACATTACACTTCACCCATAGTTCGAAAAATACGTAGTAGATGGCAGCACTACAACAAGCATTACACAGAAACGAGCTTCACGTCTGGTTCACAACACGGACACACACATTTCAACATGTACCAATTCGTTAGATGTTCCGCAGAGGAATATGGACGAGGTACATGTGTGGTGGTGTAGTCCTTTCTGCACCCCCTATATTAATGGTTTTTAAAAGGTTTCCTGCAGTCACATGCTTCTCTTTTTCTTGAACTCCTCACTGTTCAAGAATATTCCTGCTTCATTAAATTAAAAAATTCTGAAATATTTCAAAAAGTGCAGCAATAATTTAAAAAAGAGCAGGTATTTGATCCCTGCTTGCTGAGGAACATTGCATTAGAAGCAAAGGTATTATTCTTCAAAACTTGAAAATACTGAATAACTTGAATTATCATCAAGTACAAATGTCAATAACATTATTATATATCCATATCACTATATACAATAAAATCTGTCATGTATAGCCACAGACCTACGGAATGGCTTCATCTGGCTGACGATTTTAACAGGCCGATTTTCGGGCTTATATTATGAGCATCCTGAAAAATCAAGCTAAGGCCTATTTTCTTGTTAGGTCTTATTTTCGGAGGAAAAACTATACTTTTTATTCTGTTTCACTTGAAGAAAGGTGTCCCTTACCAATGTTCACTTCAAGAATCCCACAAACGTATTTTCTTTTCGTTATGAGATAATGCTATTTTTGTCTCAATATTTCAATTATGAAAGTCTGATGTACCTGTTTAAAACTCTTAAAAAAGTAATGCAAACATGTAAATATTTTTTCAAAAAAATTCAGTTTACATACTGCATTACTTCTACACAGAGGCTTCAATTTATTTATACAAGGATTTGTGTGTGTGAAAAATTATTCTATATTATGAGTATAAGCAATAATTTCTGTGGATATGCTTATCACATTGCATATCAGGTATATTTGTTAAACTAAAGTTCATGATTATATTTCCTGTTTGTGGTTTCCTGTGTAACATATTTTAATATGTGAATTTCGTATCTAAATGCTTACATAAAAAAAGTAGTCAGAAAAATTATAAAATTCCATTTTTGCTTCTAAAAAATCATTTAAAAACACTTCAAAATATACATGTTTTAAACACTGCGCTATGCAGCAATTTTTGAAACACATAAACCAACCTCAAAATAAAATTTTAACCAGAAAGCAACACATTTTCTTCGAAAACAAACAATTTTCCCTGAAAAAAACCTGGGTTATTTAGGCTAATAAACCCAGCCCGGGGGGGGGGGGGGGATATCTACCAGGGTTAGCAAATTTGACAACCCTGCTAATAGCTGCATTATTTTCCAAGTTAAATTGATCTTATGCCAAAAATAAAGTGTTTGTGGTTCCTCACTATCAGGTCGATTCCAGGACCACCATTACCAGACGCAGAGTCCGTAGAGAAAATGATTGTGACTCCAAGTAACGATTCTCGTTTATTGGTTCTGTTTGGAATATCCATTACCATTTTTTATAAATACAAGGCCACAACAGGCAAAATGCCCAACGAGGTGGCTGAGAAAAAGATGTCCATTACAAATATGGATGTCATATTTCTAAAATATAGCAGCAACCCCCAATTAAAAATGCTATTATAAAAACTAAAAACTATATATACATGATAAAATGTTATACAATGTCCATAAAAAATATATAAGGTTGTCTTATTCTAAGAACGAATAGCTTCTCGATTTAGCACTAGAATAGCACTCATAGAAATTGTGGAACGGGTCCCAGCAGCCCCAGAAATCAAAATTTCCATATGAAACTCAAGACCATTTAAATCATGATTAAAAACACAATTTAAATCACTTGATTTTTAAAAAAAATAATTGATTTAAATCAAAAAATTTTAATTTTCTTTTTTCTTTATATAACTTCGCTGATATTGAAGTAAAGGTAATCTGGTATGGTATGCATACCTCTCACATGTGGTAAAGTTTTAAATGAAAATAAGTATAGAAGATCTTTGGGGTAAATGTAGACCTGAACTTAATCCCTAGAAAGAAAACTGTTCTATTTCTAGATTTTGTGCATGGAAAAAATTGCAGAAAAATATAAGGAGCTAAACTTAGATATACCTGCACTAAGTATTTTCAATGCATTGTAATGTGGCACTAGGGTTCCTCTGATTAAAAAAAGAGGAATTATTTTTGTGTAAAGCCTATGAACTCTATACTCTAATTGCTAGATGTTGTAGCAACATGAATATCATTGGGCTTTCGACTTTTCATATTAAAATTTTGAGTTTGCTCGTTTTTTACCGAAACCCATTGAAATCTGTGAAAGAATAAAAATGTATAAACTATGAAGCAGCATCATGCAAGTCAGAAGCACAACCATTAATTGTGCAAGAAACAATCTTGCCAATAGAATTTGTTTTATTTAGTAAACGCTGAATTCGACTCTTTCGTTGTACAAAGAGTGAATAAAGCAACATAAGTGTGGTACTGAGTTGCCACCACTCTTTCACTTAAATAAGCGGGTGGGGAGCGTCATGACTAGAAGCACTTTACACTATTAAAAACAAAGTTAATCAATGAAGTTAATTTGAGCTCAATGATCTTTCATGTCACATAAATTTTTGGTGTTCGTATTTTTTGCTTGTAGTTTATTCATTAATGCTTAGTTAAATTTGTGCGATTAGGAGAAAAAAGCAGTTAGATGATATGAAAATTCTCAATTATTAACAAGATTTGTTTTAATTAATAAGCGGTCAGTTAATTTTAATCAAAAAATCCGATTATTTAATATGTATATTTTTTTTTAAATCATGATTTTTTCCATGCCCTGCTCAAGCGAAGTACTTTCCACCCGTCTTTGTTTTATCGTGTGTTTAAATTCAATTCCTTATTTACATTACCACCTATACGGGACTCCAAGCACGCGAACTGGTGTGGCCGCACCTGTCACACAGCCCCCTGTGGGGGGCTCTAAACAATTTAATGGAATATTAAAATATATGTGCGTCTAAAATTTCTTGCCATAGTTGTTAGCACAAAATGAGCCATAGGGCTAGAGTTCCGCTTGCCCTGTGTAAGCCATGATGTAAAGTGTTGGCCTCTTGGGATAGGGAACAAGTTTCTGTCTTAGGCACTTACACTTATTCACGTTTAAATGGTGTTGAGGGAAATTTCTCAGATAATAATTAATACTGAGTTGGAGATTTTGAAAAGAGCAAGTCTTTTTAAGTTTTACAAGATCACAAAGGTCTACAGAATATGGCATCTGCGATCCGCGAATAAACTTTAAAAAAAGGTTAAAATAGCCATGTATGCAGGAAAAATTAGAAAAAAGCGTTTTTGCAAAAAATTTCGAATATAGGCATTCATGGCAATTCGCCTGGATTTCTGGGCTCTAATCATAACCATTTGATGTCCATAACATTATTATAATTTGCATTTACACTCTAAGAAAAACCTTCTCTCTCAACCGCATTGAAGTTCGATGGCTAAATAGAAGAATGCAGATGCTCTGGAAAAGACAGTTTAAAAAAATACTTCCTCGACGTTACTGCAGTAAAACTGCAGGCTCTGCCAGCGATGCGGCTTCGAAAAAGAAAAAATCATTGCCCTAATTACGTAAGCCAGAGGTTACTCTGGTGTTTTGTCCCTCCAACTTGATGTCACAGCGGTAGCAAATGCTTAACGTGACCAGAATCAACAAACAAATAAGTAGAAACAACGATCTCAAATGCAAGTGGGGAGAAGAGTTTTTTTTTTTTGCATATTCGAGTTTTTACCGCAACTGAAAAATAGAACTATTCGGTTTAGAAAAAGACAGCCAAGGTATCTAATTAATGATTTTCAGACGAATGAAAAATTGAAATGCATTATCACGGATAAAAAACTTTAATGTTTATTGAAATTTAAAGTGTAATAATTGTGTCAATCCAAATTCCGAATATATTCCTACCAAATTCAAATTTTAAGCCTTAATTGCGTAGTTTTGCAGGTATGGAAACCATTTTTGAACTCCAATACATCGCTGTTATTACAAGTATAAATTTTCTAATTTTGCGTATCTTATCTCGAAAATATATAGCTTGACACATTTTCTTTTAATATTAAAGAACTATATAAATTGTCCTTTTTACCCTTTAAATTTAAAAATATCAACAGGAAACAAATATTCAAGTGTAAAAAAAAGCTATCAGGGAGACTGATAACCAACAAAAGTACATAATAAAAAGATCTGATTGCAGTAATAATGACCTTGTTTCCGAATAAATTGACTCTAATCATTATCTTCATAAACGTAGACCACTCCGCAAAAAATAGTAAGCTGATCTCATTGGAAATAAACATAAAAGGAAGCGTATGAGTAAAACTGAACGCACAAAGAAAACCGCGTATAAAAATATAAAACACTGAAATTAAAAACAAAACTTGACCTTTGTAATAAGTTCGCTTTTAGTTTCATCTCCAGAAGATTAAAAGTCGAAATGCAGTAGAAACTAATCGCATTTAATTACATTACGATGATAATAATAGGATGTAAACTGATTAAGTCTGAAAATTCGAAGCACATTAACAGCTTACCGAGATATTTTATCGTTGTGGTCAATCATTACACTTCTATGGAGAGCGGAATATATGTCCCAAGCGATTGCCAAAATATAAATATCATTGAATCAATTTTAACTTCAGGAAAATAATGATTTATTTTCAATTCCGATACTACTACTACTTAACCGAACATGCACCTCGTACCTATTCCTCTACGGAATTTCTAACAAATCGGCACATGCTGGAATGTGTGTTCTGAGTGTATGCTTGGCCCTAACGTATTTATATTGCCGAGATGCGCTTGTTTCGTGTTCATGCTGCAATCTGGCTTCCATTTTCTAAAGTAAAGATGGAGATGCTTGAATTTTCATGTTTGGTCAGTATTGTGTTGTAGGCCTGCCTGCTCTCTGCGGAGAGGCTTTTTCATATGGAGACCGGCTCACAACGTGCCTCGAAGCTGGAAAACCGCAGAAAATGAACTTCAGCCGCCACCAAAGTGCCGTCAACGGGGTTCGAACCTGGATCCTCTGGACAAGAGTCCAGCACGATGCCCACACGACCGCACAGTAGCCAATTCTGATACTGCACAATCATTTCACCCACTTGAATGGGCTGAATGTATCTTTTTAAAATCTGATGAAAGGTCAATTTCGAACGCCTACACAAAGACACCCACAGCAATTAGACCCATAGACCAATTAGATACAAGGGGGTGAGCGAAAAAAAATTACCTTTTTTCGAGCACAAATGGACTATTTTCCTTGATTTTTTTAGTAAAATTTTTTCCCCTGACAATTCCAGGTTTCCCTGGTCCGTACGACCCCCGAAATGCATTAGTGGATTGCATCCCCTCGTTCAAAATACTTGTATGCACTTATACTCAGACCCACACCACCGAGTTTATCGCACTTAATCTCTTTGCAGAGTAAACAGATTTTAATTTTCCGTCAAAAAGTTCGATCGCAAGGGTGCCACGAATTACGGCCCCAAACATGCCTTCAGTTCGATCCTCACAAGTAGTCGATGGGAGAAAATATCTTAGATATCTCTCTCTCTCTCTCACACACACAAAAGATTTTGAAGAAAATCTAAGAACTGTCTTTCTGGAAAATATGAAAGAAAAATTCCAAAAACATCCAATGATCCAAAAAAAATTCAGGAGATATCAAAGACTTTGTAAGTAGAAAAGGGGGAGGGGTGGAGACTTTCAAAATGTTCTGTGCTTAAACAGTGCATCACAATGCTGTCTCAAGCCCGGATTACACTATAAAAATTTTATAATAATTTTTTTACAAATTCAACCAATAGGATGATCGGTTGCATTTGCTCGAATGTGACCGATAAATTTATTGGTTGCTTTCTTCAAGTTTTATAAAATACCTTCCATAAACCTGTTAGAGTGAAATCCCATTCTTTGATCTAGTTACTTTTGAAATATAAAATTACACTTTTTTTTAGTTTATAGACTCAATATCGTGTAAAATATATATGTAGGTATCGGGGGCACACACTAAAACTATTCAAGTGCTTAGCCTTCAAACGTCTTAATCCGGCCGCCGTACGTGGAAAACGTTGTTTAATAAAAGTGTTTAGTTTTTAAAGTTTAAAACATTAAAAATTAAAAAAATTAAAAAAATAAAAATTTGAAATAATTTTTAAATATTCAAAAAACTTGAAAAATTTTAAAGTATGTAGTCAATTTATATTCGTAGTGAATTACAGAACGGCTTATAATTTTGATCCCGTCAGTGGCCGTTGTTGGCAGGTTTTATTGTATAAAATTGTAAAGTATGGACAAAAGGCAGTTAAAGTTGCTATATCCCCTTTATCTCAGAAGGAAACGGAGGGATAGACGTATGTGGGTACATCCTATTGATGAACAGGGACTTTCATATGGTGTTTTTAAGGGTATTTATGGCAAATAATTAAAAAAAATTCCATGCAAAATCATATTTAAAAGTAGCCAAAGATGCGGACGAATTCGACCCGGACCCGCGTAGTGTAAATAGCTCCATATAACCCAATGTACAAAACTTGCATGTGTGGATGCGGAGCCCGCACTTAAGGCCCCTTTCACACGGAGCGGATGCGGATCCGCATACCCTTTCAAACGAGCACTGAAGATGCGGACGAATCGCCCGCATCTTTAGTTCGAAATTCGTGCATAAAAACTGTTTTTTCGCCATTTTTGTAATTATTTTTCTCCTTCACCCCTGATTCAGTGCCCATAGGCAGCCTAGAGGCATTATTTGGTGGTTTTTATCATTGAGCCTAAAGATGCCTCCATTCCGATCCTCACAAGTAGTCGATGGGAGAAAATATCTTAAAATATTTTCAAAAAATTTTGAAAAAAAATCTGTCTTTTCGGAAAAATATGGAAGAAAAATTCCAAAAACATCCAATGTTCGAAAAATCAAATCCAAAAACATCCAAAACATTCGATGTTCCAAAAAAAAAAAAAAAATTCGGCAAATATCAAAGAATTTGCAAGTATAAAAAAAGGGAGGGGCTGGGACTTTCAAAATGTCTGTGCTTAGAAATATTCACATCACAATTCTGTCTTAGGCCGTTATTACACTATAAAAGTTTTGTAAAACCTCTTTGATAAAACGTGAAAAATTCAACCATTAAGATCACCGGTTGCATTTGCTTGAATGCAATCGATGCGCCTATTGGTTGAATTTTTCAACTTTTATAAAAGATCTTTTACAAAACCTTATAGTATAATCCCGGCCTCAAGTATGGATTACACTATAAAAATTTTATAATAATTCTTTTAAAAAAGCAACTAATATATTTATCGGTTGCACTTGCAATTTATTAGTTGCTTTTTTCAAGTTTTATAAAATAACTTTCATAAACCTTTTAGAATGAAATCCCATCCTTAGATTAGTCACTTCTGAAATATAAAATTTCATTTTTTTAAGTTTATAGACTAAATATTGAGTAAAATATACTTGTAGGTATTCGGGGGGAACCACCAAAACTATTCAAGCGCTAGGGTCTTCAAACGTCTTAATCCGGCCCTGAGTGAACACCGTACGTGGATAACGTTGTTTAATAAAAGTATTTTTTTTAAAGTTTAAAAAAATTAACAGTTAAAAAATTTAAAAAAATAACAAATATTTAAAATAATATTTCAGATATTTATATTTTTAAATAATTTTAAAAATTTAAAAAGAAAAAAATTAAAATTTTTAAATTAAATTTGAAAGTTATTAAAGTATGTAGTCAATTAAATATTCGTAATGAACAGAACGGCTTATAATTTTGGTCCCGTCAGTGGCCGTTGTTGGCAGGTTTTATTGTATAAAATTGTGAAATATGGACAAAAGGCAGTTGAAGTTGCTATATCTCAATCTCAGAAGGAAACGAAGGGATACACGTATGTAGGTACATTATATTAATGAGCAGGGACCATCATATGGTGTTTTTAAGGGTATTTATGGCAAATAATTTAAAAAATTCCGTGAAAAATCACCTTCAAAAAGTAGCCAAAGATGCGGACGAATTCGCTCCGCATCCGCATCGTCTGAATAGCCCCGAATAAACCTATTGTCAAAACTTCTATGTGCGGATGCGGAGCCCGCACTTATTAGGTTTTGACACATGCGGACGACGTCCGGACCCGCATGAACATTTCCTAGGTGCGGAGATTTTTCGGCTCGTCTGAAAGGCGCAGTATATTCCAATTGTTAAAAGTTCTTCCGGACCCGCATCCGCTCCGTGTGAAAGGGCCCTTAGTTTTGACACATGCGGACGCAATCCGGACCCCGCATGAACAATTCGAAGGTGCGGGCACATTCCACATCGTCTGAAACGCTCCGTATATACCAATTGCTTATTGGTACCTTTACCGTGTGAAAGGACCCTAAGCGTTCACATTATGTTGCTTATATCTTTCATGAATAAGAGGAGTTGGAGTTCGAATAAGAGGAGGAGGAATGGAAGTTCGAATTCGGCACGAACTCAAACTATAATTGAAAAAACTGCAATTGCTCGAAAATTCCAGAAAGGTTGTTTTTTGAAAAAATTACAATTAAATTTTCTACTTTTTTCAGTGGGACTAAACTGTATGGGTTCGTAGCAAATGTAATATTTACGAATTTTCTCGAATTCAAAATAAAGTTAATTAAATATGAAGAAAGTAAAAATCTTCGCTATAGCGTACTTTGAAATAATTTTTATTACTTTTGTCATTACTTCGTTGTTATTGTTATCAAATATGTTGATACATTCATAATTTATATCTGTATTTATATGATCCGGTGTGAAGGCCGTAGATTTTTTTATTTTAAACCATTGCACAGTTCCAGAGCACTTAAGCAGCCCGGACACATTTCCAGAGCACTTGAAGGATCTGTGAAACATTTAGAGATCACAAAAGTGGCTCTTTAGGAGGCTCATCAATAGGGAGAATGTTAGTTCAGGTGCCCAATAACTATCGAAAGGTTTTTTTCGTTTTTGGCGCACCGAATAAGATGCCATTAAGAATACTTCATATCTTCATAAAGAGTGGTTGATGTCTTAAGCATCATTCAACCACACCCCCCCCCCTCGATGCTGACGTAATACTTGAATGACTCCTTTATACCCATATTCTATAGAGGGCTTTAGATTAAACCACAAAAGAATGGGTCTAGGCTGCCTATGAGCACTCTGAATCGGGGTGAAGCAGAAAAATAATTACAAAAATTGCAAAAAAAATAGATTTTATGCACAAATTTTAAACTAAAGATGCGGGCATCCGCTCCGTGTAAAAGGGGCCTTACTAAGACGTAACGTTCAAGAAAACAACAGGCAAACAGCTACTTTTTTTTCCTAGTTGAAACGCATAAAACATAGAAAATACGAAGTTTTTTGGTATAAAAACCTAAAGAAAAGGGAATCGAGCGCGAGTGATGATCTAATTCACTATCAAAATATCGGGGTCAATTTCCACTGGAAGACCAACATCAAAGTTGTTTCGTTATTCTTCTTTCCTCCCGCCACGTTCACACACAACTTTTTCTCACAGAAATTTCTAGGGCACGTGAAATAGAATGTCCAGATTACTCCCATTCCCCCCCCCCCACCCCCAATATTTGGACACACACGATTGGCACGGAACTGAACACTTTCTAACCTCTCCACAACAGAATTGGTTCTTGAAAATGAAAATATAGTAACAATTTCAGAAAAAAGGCTACAGAAGTTTCTTCTTCCAATTAATCAAACGTAAACTGTAGCTAACGTAAACTTGAAAATGGCATTAAAACCACGAACAGACTAAAACAGAAGACTTGTTCATCCTATTATCTTCAGCGTTTATGCATTTCACTTTTATCAAACATCGACTTCGTTGTGTTACTTTTGTAGAGTAACAGTTTTACTTGTAGAACTATATTATCAACTTTTAATGGTTTTATTGACGAAGTTTTGGCAATCCCCCCCCCCCTATTGTCAATTTTTTAGAGACAGAAAAAAAAGTTGAAATTTAAAAAAGTTCGGGCTAAAACCTCGATGAACATCAGTTCATCTGTAAAGGCGCGTATACACCAGCGCGCGGATCATGCAATGAAAGCATTCGCAATTGGTTGTTCAGTAATTTGTACGGTGTTGTGAACGATTCTTGAGCTGTTTTCACTGGACCCACCTGGAATCGGTTTTTTCAACGAACACAAAGGAAGTGTGAACCCACGAGCGGATTAGAACCGCTGCAGGGGGTCGTGCGTTGCAAGATCGGAGAGCTAGTGTATACGCGCCTTTATACAGCTGCAATCTTCGTTCTAAAAAGTGGGGGGGGGGGGGGAACGAAGTTTCGGTGTTATCACAAAACATCATTTTATCGGAATTAACTTCACGGTTCAAGAAGAAAAACCAGCCTGGAAAGAATATTAATTCACAATCACAGAAGCCAGTATGTGTTACGATTTCAGTTCCATCTCCACCCCTGGGTTTTATTAAAACCGATACAACTTTTGCATTGATATCAGCTGTTGAGTGCAAGAGGTGCCGTTGGTGCAAGTCAAAATTGTGCTTCCGAGATAATTAGTCCTTTATGAGAAGTTCGGTAAATACTCATTCAAAATTAAATGAATTATTCCATAGTAAATTGACTTACACTACTTTTGTAGAAAAAAAAATGTCCCGTGAAAAATGACAACCATTTGTGCATGACTTGTATCGCTTTACATTAAATGAAATTTCATTTTTGTCGTTCATTAAAAAAATCATAAGGCTTAAAAATAAAGCGAGTTTTTTTTTTAGAGTTTCATTTCATTTATTTTTTAAATCATAAACGTCTGGGGACTATTTCCTGCAATTGACCTTCTTCATTCTTGGGTCATCATAGTCAAGCGGTCCAATGTCTGTCTCTCTCTCATCCATTTTTATGGACATTTTTAGAGCAATAAAAAAAGGGGGATGATAGGGTGTATAAAAAAAAGCAAGTCCATGTCCTTTTTTTTAGCTTCGGTAACGGGCCTTGTTGTACAATGGTCGTTGCGTGATTTGTGCAAAAACATTGTACAGATCCTTTTGCAGGTGGCAGTCGGAAAGGAGTGTTATGTTCATAGTATATAACATGTGGGCTGCCCTGTATAAATTGCATACAACTTATCTTAAGTCACTTTACTTTCTTTCAAACCGAGCACAACTCAGGTCTATCGCCATGGGCAATTTACTACCTAGTGAGTTATGCCGGAAGTGTGTGTCTACCTAAGTCTGAGCACGTCTCTAGTGTTGTGTATGATTTTTTAGTGCTGCCATCTATGTTTCAGAAGTGAGTGAAGTGTAGTGACTGAATATTTGTACTGTTTGTAGGCCTGTTGCTCTCTGTGGCGACTTTTTTAACAGGGAGATCGGTTCGTATTTGCACCTCGAAGTTGGGAACCACAGAAAACCAACTTCAGCCAACCACCACTGTGGTGACGGTGGGGATCGCAAGTCACTTTATATGTATATATTAGCGTTCCTTCGTCACTAATTTTTTTTCTTATGACCGCCTTTTCCAACTGTGCTATTGATTAAAATCTTGCTGGGGCATTACTTGCACATGGAACTTATTCTCCTTCCGGGCGGAGCGGATAGTTTTGTACCAGTCCGCAGGTGCGTAATGCACTTTATTTCTAATAGTAGTTTCAATGTTTCCAAGGTCTAAATAAATTCCTCATATAACTGTGGCCTGATACAAAATATTTGATCAATTACCGTATTAATCTGGAAATGTATACGTTCATTGAACACACCTCATTAACTTAATTATGTATATTGCGCAATAAATATTTGAGCCGTCTAAAAAGTGGGGCGTGTTTGGACACTGCGTTGCATAATGCCAGAGGAATCCATAAGCAGAGTGAGTTGAGCACTTGAACCGTTCTAAATAGACCGGAAATGGGCCATGCTATGTGTGACCACTATTATATTTTCACATCATGGGCAAACATGATGGTGCCACAGGACCCGTCGTTGGACTTTGTAGGCGTTTTTGGTCGTATTGGTCAACGACATTGTCACGTCTTCAATAGATCCTAGAGCAATAAGCTGTGGCCATAGATGTTCATCTGGAGTTTGAAGATAGGTGGCTTCCTCAGCAAGTTGGTCTGCTTGCTCGTTGCCAGCTACTCCAGAGTGCGCCTTCACACAGCCGTATTCTTGGATTTCCACAGAGGCGGCGGCGAATCTCTGAGATTGTAACACCGCGAACGTGGATTTTTTATTGCCCACAGACTTGATGCACGGTCTGAAAATATGAGCACTGGATGCTGTACGGATTGCATCCATTGACATGCATGAAAAATTGCATATACTTCCGCCTGGAAGACACTGCTCTCAGTTGCAAGCCTTCTCTGCCAAGATACTTCATGAGAATCATCCAGCCGCAAAACCATAAATGCAGGTTCAATACCGGTTCCTTCGGGAGTCTTTGAACCATCCGTATAAACCAGTCATGTATCGGGCGCTATCACAAGATTACTAGTGAATAGTATTATCGCTACGTCCATACTTGGGTGCTTTATTTTATTGCTTAACAAGGAATTATTTTGTGTTCGAAAATTCTCAGTGCTATATTATTAACCATATAATAGAGACGTTTTCTCCAGTTATTTTCAATTTACTGAACTAGCTGTAACCCGCAGCTTCGCTCGCGTGGATTTGGTAATCAGAAAATTGTTCTACAATGACTTCCCCATATAACATTTGGACCTCCTTGGGGGTTAAATTTTCAGAAATCCTGTCGTAGTGATTATCTGTATTAAAAAAAAATATATTCACCAAATTTCATATTTATAGCTTCTTCTGCTGTATGGATTCAGCGATATGGATTCTGCTGTATGGATGTATTCGACCATATAGCCTTTAAATCCTCCGGAGTAAAACCCCACATATGAACCCACCCCCCCCCCCCAAGCTTATATGTTGAATTTTGAAATATTCCTTTTTAGTGAGTCTCTAAATTACAAATTAAAACTACTGACAAAATTTTATATTTATAGCTTCGCGGTTTCGGCAAAGCGTGATTTTTCTATGTAACCTTTGAACTTGATTGTGACCCCCCCCCCCTTTTATGACGTCCTTAGGGGTCGAATTTCGAAAAAAAACTTCATACTTAGTCCTTACATGATAAAATGAAAGTATCGGCTAAATTTCATATTTATAGTTTCAGTAGTTTCAGCTCGGCATGATTGCTCTATATAACCTTTGACCCACTTGGGGAGTCGAATTTCGAAAAACCCTTTCTTAGTTGGTCTTTTCTTCATGAAATGAAACTACTGACCAAACTTCATAACTTCAGCGGTTTCGGCTCGGCAATGATGAATCAGTCAGGACATGTCATCATGTATATATAGATCAGGAAGCTATGCAACTGGTGAAAACTAAGTAAAAATACAAAATGTGTTTAATGAAGCCTAATTAATGCAGATTAGTTAGCAATGATTTACGTTATGGGGTAATTATACCTAAGTTTTGAATTCAAAATGTTGTAAAATGAGAACCACTGGTCAGAATGACTTGAAGATTTGCATGAACATTCTTTAAGCAATGGAATTTTGTTTGGCGAAGGGAAAAAAAAAGATGGCGATGTACTCGCCTTACACAGTGAAATTCGCTCGCAGAATGGAAACTATAGCCAGTTAGGCAAAATGATAATTTAATCAGTATCACACGATTTCATAATTCGTGGAAAAATAAAAATGAAGAACTACGACTTGTACAAGAAATGTTCATTATCTTCTCCAACGTGTTCTGCTACAAGGCAGAAATGAGAAAATACTAGTTCATATCGGAGTGTATCGTGGTAATACTGTCGATGTGACTTCAATTTAGCCAAGTTCGCAATTATAGCGGCTAGATGTTGTGTCATCCAGTTAATCCAGAAATTATTCTTCAACAGCTGCATCGCTGATGTTGAAATGTGCATCTTGATAAAAGTTGTCTCCACACACACTAATGGTCTACTACTTTACCGAACACCAACTCTAGTGATATATCGCCCTATGACAATTTCCAACTAGTGGATTTGAGTGGGAAATGAAGGCGTCATCTATCGGTGGTCGCCCCAGGCTCGATCGGTAACGAACTTTTCTGATGTTCCTTTGACTGGATTCGAACTCATGAACCTTAACGGTAACCTTCATAGTGGAAGACGAGCATCTTAACACTGACTGAACACACACTAATGGTGTTGAAATGTCGAAATGTGGTTGACCGAAAGAAATTATACGAATTTTAATAAAATTTATATTCGGCTGAAACATTAGCCCAGTTTCCCACAAACTCTTTGTTCCATCGCCCCCTTCAAAAAGATTTTCTTTCCATCGCACCTCCAACCCAAATCAACCAACAGGAGACTATACTAAACCCGCAAGCTTCTATCGCCCCCGATCCTTCCAGCGCCCCTAGGGACGATATTGCCCACTTTAGGAAACACTGCATTAGCCGAATATTCATTTGTTCCATCCCTAATCTCGTCATTTTATCCCTAACAATTATGAAAACGAGTATACCGAGTAAAATCCACTCACGCACAACACCAAAAATCCTCATCAGATCTACGCACGATGGTTTTATGATTTTAGCATCTTTCATGGGTTTTTGAGGCTAAATAAAATAAATAATAAGTCTAGCATATGCTAGGAGGGGGAATGCCGATAGCACAAAAATTTCCCTTTTATGCTTACATTGTCATAATCGGCGCGGTACGGATTGCATTCCTGATAAACATGAGTAGACTATCTACTCATGCTTATTATACTCAGGCCGGGAATTGACTGCGGTTCGGCGGGTGCGATTGATCTCATGCGCACCCGCGGAATTTCGTGTGAAACAGTGTTTGGCAACCGCGTTTTTTTTTTTTTTTTATGTCACGTGACATGCGGGCTTGGCTAAATTATTTTACGCCAAGCTGAAGTTTGCTACGGTTAGCGTTCTAATTCGCGTTCATAAATTGCATTATATAACAACAATTTTCTAGTAATGAAATTATTTAAATTTTTGTTTCAATATTTGCCGTTTCAAATTCGGAGTTAAAGACCTGAAAGTTCATCCATTTTTGACCGCTCTTACAATTATTTCATGACCGAATCGCACAATTTTTTTGTTTTGATGACTGGCTACTTAAATAACAATTTTCGAAGTTTCAAAAAATTGGACATCAATTAAGCACGTTTTTCTTTGTAATTAAAGTAAATATCTAATTAAATTTCTAAATAATGAAAATTAATCATCTCAGTTTAATCGAAGTAATTAATAATTATAATTTTGGGAAGTGCCATGTGGTAAAAGAAAATAAGGAAAAAGTTATTTTCTCCTATTTTTAAAAAATTAATTTCTATTCATGGACAGGAAAAAAAATTTATATAGGAAATTGGAATAAAATTTCTGAAAATTTAATTCTTCTCATAAATCATAAAAAATCAAATTTCATTGTAAGAAAATTTTAAAAAATACCATGATGCTCATTAGACCTTTTAGTTCCCTTCAGTACTTGTGAGAACCTCTGTTTTGGGGTACAGATCAGGAGGAGGAGGAGGGGGGGGGGTGGATTTCCAGAAAATTTCTGTTGTAGAGAGATTCATCGTAATATCGAGTATCGTTGTCTGCTTTAGCTGGTGTTGGTACTATACAATGAAACCTCGCTACAACGATGCTGATATTACGATGAATCTCTCTACACCTATATTCTTTTCTTAGTCCGCAGAGTATTATTAGATAAAAATTTCCCTGCATACTTCTCGATGATATAATTATATACATATTTAAAAAAATAAATTAAGTAAAATAATCACCCACGTCCATCAAAATGAAGGACAAAAATACACTTTTTATTCCGATGTGATTTGGTAGTTCCTAATGAACAAAAGTACGGCTTAAAGAACTTCGATAAATTAATTATGATGCTGAAATATCCTCGTAAATAGTATTTACACGCCGAAACATATATTTAATTATAAAAATAACTCTCATTATGTATTCCTTCTGTTTTCCATCTTTTCCATTAAAAAAAGGGGGGAAAATATCTAGCCAATAGCGCCGCTAACACCTTCCATTTTTAACGTTTAAGAATGTGAAAAAAAAAATGTGCACTCGCATCAAAAATGAATCTGCATTGCGACCGTCGCTGAACAAAAAATTCAGCAAATGTATAGTAGTAGTTGTATATGCCAAGCTTAATTTTGATTGGTCAGCAGTCGATCGGAAAAAGGGAAAAATCGCTTTTCCCCGAGTTCGCGTCACGTGACATTAAGGAGTGAGCCTAAGAATCATTTTTTGGTAGCGTTTTTCGGATTATTCTTAAAATTATGCTTATAATTCGGAATGAGAATAAGCATGAGCAGATAGTACCGCCCCAGAACGCTCCCACTGGCTGACACCAGTACTGTAGTTACTCGCATTTGATTTGTTCCTTCATTCTGATCACCACAGAATGGAGAGGGTCTGTCCAGGACCTCCTAGAGAAAGAAGGCCTCTGCACTGTTTGCATAAATGTCATTCAGACTACCTAGCAGGTTTGTTACATTTTGAAACACAGCCTCCTATTTCGTTTCTTCTTATTTTGGCGTAGAATGTTCCTGATTGGCTCACAAATATCGCATAGGCCTAGTGATTGGATTTTTTCCCCTGAATATTTTGAGAGAAAATGGACTACTTACTGACGTCACAAGCAGCGTGTGGAGGCCTTCTATCTCTAAGAGGTGCTGGTCTGCCTCCCTTTCTACGAAGTAAGGGCCCAAATTCGACCCTGTAGCAGAACTCTGTCGCCTCTTTTCTATTCTTGCAGTATTTCGGGGTTCCCAACTTTGAGGATCGAATGCGAGCCGATCTCCCGGTTTAAAAGGCTCTCCACAGAGAGAGCAACAGCTCTACAACGCTACAAATGTCCAATCATTACACTTCACTCACAACTCGAAATATAGATGGTAGCACTAATTCACGCACACCACCATATACGCACACTTGATTCCACGGGTAAAAAAATAGTTTTAAATATTTTTCACCTTTGTGAAGATAGATTAAGATTGTCAGAACTTGCTACATGAAAGTAAACGTTCAAATTTTGAATTCTTTTAATTTTTGCCACTGGCAAAAGACTCAATAATAATATTTATATTAATATATAATTAATAATAACTCCATATTTTTGCCACTGGCAAAAATATGGCAAAAGGCGGTTTTTTTCCACTATGGCAAAACCTTGCCACCCCAAAAATGAGCCCATAGACTTTAGTTTTTCGCGAATGATCGGATCGAATTCATTTCAAAATGTGCTTTTGTTATTACGACTCAATAATTTTTTTTACCTGAACTTGTAACATAAAATTTGGTTATACATTAAAATTATTGTAAGCGCGTCCAACAACGAAAAATAACTGTTCTTGAAATTTACGTATCACGTTTTCACATTTTATTTACAAAAATGGGAGAAAAGGTTAATTAAATAAATTTACATTTACTGAAGCTATAGAAGCAAAAATATAATACTGACGTCATACGCAACGAATAAGGAGTGCAGTAAGAACTCTTAAAAGTTTCGTGTAGGAGAAAAGAAAAAAAATCGGTCATAACGACTTTGTTGTCTTTAACTTCTGCTTACCAGAACATTTCCAACAACAAGGTCTGCAAGAACATTACCAACATAGCTCATTACCATTCTGCTAATTAACTATTGCAATTAGTAATTCGACGAGTTCGCTATGGCAATCAATTTTTTTTAGAACAAAAAAGTCAGCTAACACATAGTACGGAACTGTCGCGAAATAACGGGGAGAAAACTGGGGAAAGCAATGGAGAAATGCGACTTGAATCTGTGTCACAGTTTTTTTTCCTTTGGAGTGTAAAAGTGATCATCTGCAATGAACTGCATCGAATCACTAGCTACACGCGGAATTTTCCTTGTACAGCTGAAGCGAATCCGCATGAGAATGAATATGTAGCACCAAATCGCTTTATGGGAAGAAAAAAAAATACAACCAGCAGAAGAAAACTTTGACACATGAATGCCGAATATTTTCTTGCAATACAGAAAAATGCGAGGAAATACCAGCATGAACAATACAAATTACGAGGTAATTTTTCAGAAATAATTATACTTTCTTTTAAAAGAAATGGAAATACAATTTATAAGTACTTTGCACTAATACCGTAAATTTGAAGCTCAAATATAGTGATACCTCGAGTAACAAGTGAACTCGTGACTTACGAGTGAAAATATTGGCTAAAAAAGCTTCAACTTCCCCTTCCAAATATTTGACGAGAGCCTGAAACGTGCGAGTAAAAGCTCATTCGATACAAAATTCAAGTGCAAAGTTTCGCACTGAAGGTTTTGGAGAGTTACAGTAAAAAAAACCAAAGTATTAACCAAACTTTTCCAAAACCTCCACCTCATGTTAGCCACCAAGGTGACTATGCCGGAGGTATAATCACCGTGTCACAAAAGGAAAATTTTACTGGAGAACCGTTTAAAGATTTTTTAATATGTCTTTCTATGGGGCTGGTTGTTTTGAAGTGAATATCTGTTTATTGAAATAGAACTTAGAATAGGTAGAGAACAAGTATTCTATAGTGTAACGAAAGTACTGCAAATTGATGGCATCATGCCAATATTGACGAAAATGGACATAGTGCCCTTTTAATAAGGTTTTTGCGGCCATTATTAGATGAAAATTGTTTGTTGGGGTTCATAGACCGTCGTCCGTTTGAGTCAGTTCTCAACGTTTCCCCAACACTAGTGGTTGGCATCATCAGGAGAATTGATAAAACTGGATCAAAAGTTTTTGATCATAGTGCCAATTATAGTAACAATTTTCATCATAGTGCCCTTTATTTCCGATATGGAAACGTGAAAAATAAGACGTTAAGTAGGAAACCTAGAGAAATACAAAATTCTAAAATTGAAAATGGTATTTATGTAAAGCATTATACGACTGAGATTAATTTATTATAGATTTTCGGTTTAAAAACCACCAGTTTGACAAAATGAGTTTCTAAATATCAAAGACAAAAATAAAATTGCAATAGTAGAGGAAATAATGTTTTTTGGACTGAGACAAAACAAAAATGTGTAACTATTGTTTGTGAATAGATCTCAATGATGAGAAATACGAATGTCATTGTAATAGAAAGGAATTACTGTAACTGTAATATTTTGTTTTTTTTTTGTTTTTTTTTTTGGTTTTATTGGATGGATAGTGTTTTTAATTTTTTTGAGAGTTCTAATTCGAAAATTTCAATTCCTTTTAAAAGAAACCGCGCAGATATCAGAGCCGATGTTTTATAACTGGATGTCCTAGAATTTTCTACACCCCACCACAGGTGGCATACTCGAAAGTATAGCATTTTCAGAAACAAATTTGTCGTCGAACAGTACGAAAAACAGTAAATATTGAATTGTTAATACGAAGAATATCAATGAAATATGAATAAAACATAGGCCGAAATTTTCGAAAGGAGATAAAAAAAAATGAAAATTGATATTTTCACGACAATGATAGCATGGAAATTGACACGGTATTTCGTTTGGCTAGGAAAGTCGACGTTTCAGACCTGATTCACGAAAGAAAAAGCTGTGTCTTTTTCTTTTTTGTTTATATATGATTGATCGAGAAATTTGATTCTTACAAAATTCCAACTGATCTTCAATTGTTTAATCTGCTCTTATATGCGACATTTACCGCACAACAACACCGACACTAAAGCTCGTCGTCCACCGGAAGCAACTAGAAGTGACAAACAAGCCACGTGCAGTCGTCCGTATTCGCGAGACTGATCCCAATGCACCGCAAGTACTGTAAGCGAACGTCGTCCACTACAAACGAACTTGGGTGACCGACTTCTGGTAACTACAGGTGACGAGCGACTGACCCACAGGAATAAGAATTTACGAGTCCTAACCGCTTCTACTCAGTGGTTGTTTACTTTTTTTAATGACAATTCAAGTCCCACTCGCTTCTTTTTCTTCTTCGGACAGTATACGTTAACCAGTTTTGCCTTCGGTTTGTTTTACAACGTAATCTTTTTTTTTTCGTAGTCTTTTTTAAACTTTCCTGAGTAGGAAATAATGTCTAGTTTTTGTTTTCCAATATTTTTTATCCTTTTCTAATACATGTGTAAATACATCTACTTTTTTTTGGTACTCTGTTAAATTTTAATTAAATTATGAATGAAAAATTAAATGAAATTAAGAGTCCGAAATGTTAACAAGAGTCTCCTCTACATCTGTTTATTTGATTTTTTTTCCCGTATGCTATTTAACAATAAATAAAAACCCAATTCGAATTTCTAACAATTAATAGTAACACATAAAGGATTTACAACTTCAAAAATATCTAGCTGAGCAATACCGTGTGTTATTTATGAATAAAATAAGGCAAATAAAGTTGTATGATACAAAGATACCTTTTAGCAAAGTAGATTCTATGCTCATTTTATGAGTATTTACACTTGTTCACGGGTGCCCAACAAACTCCTTTAAAAATAAAGAAATCAATTTTCAAACAATTGGAAAAAATTCCTAAAAGGTGTAGGAAGTTGGAGAAATATTGTTATAAATCCGTTTTTGATCATTTTGTTTACAAAAGCATTGAGAAGCAGCCATAGATGTGAAAAGTATTTTCACGCGTGTGCCCCCCCCCCCCTTTCCTTAAATGTTGTCACTTTCTCCCCAGCGGGACATGACCGAGAAGCCACACCATTCACGTGATATTCGGGAAAAACTGTGGGCGAAAGATTCAGAGAAAATTGTGATCCAAAAACCCGCGAATAACATGGGAAAAATCAGTCTGTTTTAAAAAATACGGGATCCAACGAACGTACACACGAAATCACTCCTTCAGTCACATTACCCTGGATCCGCGTCTGGGGTTCGGTAAGTGTTCACTTTCTGCAAATGTTCGGTAAATTTTATTCGGTTTTAGCAAAAATATGCGCGAAATTCGTCTCAAATCACACCATCCGTAGCGTAACGCTCCAATTTTCCCTAGTAAACTTTGGTTTGTGTAGTGTGTTGCTTGATATAATGTAAGTGCATATAGTTCACATTTCTTAATTTATTGCAATAATGTGCGGCAAAGCATACACATTACATTATCACGACGACGAAATGCATCCATGGAATTCCATTAATGATTCCCTTTTAACTACAGTAGTAACTTAGCACTGTACTAAGTTTACCCATGACCAGACATTTAATTGTTTGTGTTAAAATTGTTTTTTCCAACCAGAATGAATTCGAGGACTTAGCATCAGACGCCTCATCACGTATCCAAAAAAGTATAATTCCTCCAAATGAATTTCTCACAATTATGTTTCCTCATTGGCGTATGCAAAGGGGGAATCTGATCCCGCTAAAGCCGAAGTTTGTGTTATTTTTCGGGGGAAAAACGTAACTTCCCCCCCCCCAGAAGAAATTTTTCCTGCAAAATAACACTATAACCCCCCCCCCCACCCCGAAAAAAAATTATGATTACGCCAATCTGTTTCCTATACATCACCTACGAACACATTTATTATTTAACAACACTTATTGTTCGTAGTAACACATAGTGAAGTCGACTGTAAATTATATATAGATGTAATATTCTTTTCTTTTCATTACGATTTTTTCTTAGACGACTACTTCAAGGATCTCTTTTTTCCTCTTTGCAACAAAAAAAACCATGCGGTCATCAAATTCCATAACTACATGCGCTTGTCACTTCCTCGCGTTCGTGATTTTTTTTTTCTGGTAACATGCCTGGCACTTGGCCAACATTACGCGTCTCTTCTTTATTACGATTATCCGGCAACAAGATGGGATAGGTGGGAACACGTTGAGAAAACTAGAGATTCCACTGAAATTGCAAAAAATCCCCTCAAAAAAAAGGTAAAATCATTTCACGAATGCCGAACAATATATTATACAACATTACATTCCACGGTCGTTTCATGTGCCGCATTCACAGAAGTATTGTACAGGGGGAAAAAAAAAAGGAACTTGAAAAGATAAGAGTCGTTATCAATTGTTTCCTGCTAATAAATACGCTCCTGATTAAGACGTAAATTTTGTTGTGAAGAAGTAGAGTTAAGAAATGGTGAAGTTTTCCATTTAGCATCCGGGTAAGCTCTCAAATTTTGATTTTTGTTAAACCGGGATATTACAGACGGCGCAATATTTGGTTTCTTCGATGTCTTCTAAACAGATGAAAGTACAGTTTTCACGGGAAAAAGTTTCTTCACAAAAAAAAGAAAGGATCAAACAAATTATTCCATTCAAATTATTTTAGAAAAATGAGTTGATTATGTAAAGAAGTTTGAGAAAATAGCGGATTTGCGTTTATAAGACAATGTGAAAACCCACAAAAAATTATCAGAAACTTTCAAATCAAATTTTAGGAAAATCTCATATTAATAGACCGAAGCCGGAAATATCACTCAATTCTCGGATACTTGGAATCTCGTTAGACTGACTCTCTTGCGTTTATACATATAGTGAATTCCACTATGAAGTTCGGAGATGTAATTCGAATCCCTATTCAGGGTTTACACACTTGGCATTGGTCATGGGAATACATACTTTAGAAGATTGGAGCTTAAGTCATAAGTAGACGTGATAGCAGCCAAATTGTTTTACCACCTCTAGACACCAGCTTCCTGAAACAGTTTTTCTTTTCACTTTTTGCTACGGCGGCCTATTTTATAACCACAGCCAGCGCACAGAGAGAAAGTCAATTTAAAACAGGGATTCGTGGAGAAAAAGAAAAACAATCTTTTTCCATTCCAAATCAGGTTTCACAGGAAAAAACTAGATTCAGATATGATGATGTCTGTTGAAAACTAGACCAAAGAATTCCACTCTATGAATGCATCTTCTTTCCATAAATTACACCGGCATTTTACTAAATCGATGGGGGGTATGTTTTCAAATATACATATAAAGAATTAAAAACATTAAAACAAAAATAAAACCATTAACACGATGAAAAAGAAATTCTGCTACAAAGGCATGAACTACCATGTTTGGTTTGAAGAAGATAAGAGAGAGACATGTGTGACAATGTTTCAAAGTAACATCATGGCCATATTAATTTTATCCCTTTAAGCGGCAATGACAAGATTGACAGCTCTCTTTAATACAAGTAGCTTCTTATTTTAGCATTGACAAGCCCAGACATTTTTTTATTCATTTCTCAATGGAACACTTTTCCCTATACCCCTTCATTTAAACCTGTTGAAAATCGGAAGAAAGCCTACTTCATTAAAACAAATATGGCATTTTGAAGGGGGTTCAGTGATTTCTGCTGTACCGCTTAAAGGATTAAAACAGCAAAAGCTGATTATCGAAATGCAACGTACCTGTAAATCTTATTGAAATTTACCATGCAGCAGTAAAATTCTGGAAAATGGTCATATCCTTCTGCAAATCCATCCAACGGATGTTCGAAGGGTGGCTAATCAAATGCAATAGTAATCTTTATTTGAGCAGTCCGGTGATTTGATATGTTTAAAAAAAATAGCGTCTCGTGATGCAAGGCAAATTCAATTCACGGCATTTTAGATCATCAAAAAAAAAGGGAAAGAATAAGTTAATGGGGTACCTTCGCCAATGCAATAAAGATGATCCTCGGATGCCCATAAACCGAAACAAAGTAACTGAGAGGCTTGTAAACATGATATATGGGATTAAGAAAAGGTAAGGACAACAAATGAACGAAAAAAAGGTTATACCATATCAGGAAAATATGCGCTTTTTAAAAAATAAAGGAAGGAGGAAAAAGAACCAAAAATAAATAAAATGAATAAATGTTGTGACCTATATTATATATTACGTAAAAGACATAAAAACCTATTCTTGTTTAAACGTCACTATCTTTTCACTGTTCAGTTATTAAAAAAATTTTTGGAAAGAATTTATGCTACGTATAAAATAAAAAATTGAAATTGTTTCTTTTGGCCTAATTCATAAAAATGTATGCAGATGGAGGGAGCGTTAAGGCAAAAATATTTCGGCACGAACCATATCTATGTCTCGTCTCAACAGAACCTTTATAGCCTATATAGTCTACTGCCCTCCCTTAACATTTAATACACCTGAAATAGGTAGTGGCAAAGCCCCCATATGGTAGTATCTAGGAGGCTTTGAGAGAAGGTACTTGTTTCCGATTAATGAGAGAAATCAGCTGCATGCAGGGCCGTATTCCGGCATGTACAGCATGGCAAATTTATAGTTGGTAATGGAAAAATTGCGAATCGATCTTGACGTTGTTAGACGGGGGGCGGTGAATATTGAGCAAAACCAAGAAAAGTAAGACTAACATACAAGCGTGGTTGCATCTGCATTACATGCAATATTCAAGTGTGATAATGGAATAATCGAAATCAGAGGTAAATATATTTGGGCCCTGGTACAAAAAAAATCGTCAAAGCGAAAAAATAGAAGAGCAATTTCGGGAAATAAGCCTCTTGCATGTAAATTCTCTTGTACTCTTTGTTGAGCTCTCAAGGCGTCTGTTAGAGAATGAGCGTGTGGGTGGTAAAAAAATGGAAATGGGACGTTCGAAGGTTTCTCTCCTATGTACTGTATTCGATGTTTTCCTCTTCGAAGGGCTTCATCCTCTATTTTTCCCCTTTTAAATAACACATCCTTATTAATAAGCCTGAAACTAGTTGCAGTATAAATTTTTCGTTGACTCATATATACTCTTTTACAAGAAGGATTTTTGGAATCGTTCATTAACTAAACTTTCAGTGAAAATCTGTTTGAAATCAATAAGGGCCATTATAAAAACCTTGAGTCAATTTTCGCTGCTTGTGGTATCATAACTGAGGAAAACGAAACAACAGTTATCCCATCCTCATAATATTTCACACTTGTTTTGTATAGACCATTTGGTTTATCACCAATTCCAGTTGAAAATGTTTTTATAAAAAGTATTCAATTCACCTAAAAAATCGGTCATTCTTTTTAATGCAATCAATAAAGAAAAGTAAATTTTTAAATGATGAAAGACCATGAGTATACATTTTGCCGACCTCTCCTCTGTAAAATGTTCTTTGTTCCCCGACCCCCTAAAGTTTGCCGCTCGCTCCAAAACCGGTGTTTAACGTATACAGTGTATAACGACTGAGTTTTCATTCAACTGAATGTTGAAAATATCAAATTACATATAGTAAAAACTATACCACATGCTGAATTAAATTTATTAATTCTCTTTAAAATATCAAAACTAAATACGCAATACCCCCTTCTCAACAAAAAGAAATATACAAGACGTTGCGAAAAATATAACTTCATTTGTAGAATTTTCCCTTCCATAAAGTGATGTATAGTCCGTTCACGTATGCAGAAATGTATTTGCAGAAGAACCTTTTCTTTTAAAAAAATCGTACACAGATTTTCTTAAATACCAAATCTGCAAAAAATACGCAATCATATCTACTTAATGAAATAAATAATATCCATGTGATCAAATCAAATTAATACTTATGAAAAACTCACCGCATATTGGAATCAGAAGCAGGGGCGTATGTTCTCTATAAAAATCTACAATTTTAGACCGATCTACACCAAATTTAGCATGTATATTAAACAGAACCCGACTTAAACAATAGGCTACTTTGAAAGTTCGCCAGATCTAGGCCCGAAATGGGCAAAAAACTGTCGGGCAACAATAGTTCATGGGCCTCACCAGTACAAAAATGGTTCATGGGCCGAAATGAAAAACTTATATAATATTTTTAATAGGCCAATTCTTTTCAATTACTACCGTGTTCTCATTGGCACCGTCCTTTGGAGCCTCTGTGGGAAAAGCTGGCTGAAACAATGAATAAAAATGTACTAATTACGTAACCAGATAAAGGGTCATTCAAGTATTACGGCAGTAGATTTTCAGCCATTTTTGACCCCCTTGTCAGCAAAATTACATACGCCTCTACCCTCTTACCGCATATTGGAATCAGAAGCAAGGGCGTATGTTCTCTATAAAAATCTACAATTTTAGACCGATCTACACCAAATTTAGCACGTATATTAAACAGAACCCGACTTGAACAATAGGCTACTTTGAAAGTTCGCCAGATCTAGGCCCGAAATGGGCAAAAAACTGTCGGGCAACACCAGGGCCTCATGGGCCGAAATGTTTACTTTGATTACCGAGGTTCCTTAGCAATGCGTTTCTGCCATGTTTATTCCTTTACAATGGTTTGTCACTTCAATGCTCTCGATATATTAACAAAACCCGGGCAGCGCCGAGTATTATAGATAATATTTCATATTTTCATAAAGGGTGGTTGATGACGTACAATCATCAAACTTCCTCCCCCCCAAAAGTAAGCAAATCCTAAATCCCCCCCCCCCCATGCAGAAGTAATACTTGAATGGGACCTCTAAGTGAAAAAAAATTATTTGGCACTGCAAAAGACCAAGATAAATTATAAAATTAAACGAATTAATTAGATTTAACAAAAGCACCTGCAAACACGTGAGAAAATTAAAAAAATGGTTAACAAGGATTGGAGGAGCAGGGGGGCATCAATAACAACTTGAACTTCGACAATTTAGTAATAACGCGTAGTGATCTCTCACTTATACACCCTCTCAATTATAAGATGATTGTCTGCACTCGGCCAAAGTCATAGGACCTACGTAAATACATGTTTAATGCTATTCATGCTATTCACTTATAACGCATCTCTCAGTTATGTCTTTTTTCTCTTTTTCTTGCACCGACGGATGTGAGAGAGTACTGATTAACTACTTTCGTCTCAGTGCGACCGACCATTCATATAATTTAGTTGTCTTTCGTCGCCCCCCCCCCCACACACACACTGCTAATTTTGACAGAAACCCTTTGTACGTACGAATAGCATTTCATTCAAATAAATCATTTTTATGTCCCCTACTTGGCATGGTCCTTCAGCATTTTTCTGAATTCTTAAGATGATTTCTTCAGCAAAGATGTATTAAAAATAATATACTGCTTGTCAACTGCTAAGGAACACTTATTTTCCGTAGTACCCAATGATAGAAAAGCCAGATTCCTCCACGTTAAGGTACCTAATGATAGACATCCTTCAAAAAAATGAAACTTGACATATATTTAATATACTACCTTAAGTATCTTCATTTTGCAAAATGAAACAGACATCGCCACATGATGAAAAAAAGATAGGCAAAAAAAAATATGCTCCTTTTATCCTCCTCCACCAATTGTAAACAGTTACGAAAAGTCCGTTCTGCTGGAAATGACAGCCATGAGTTCGTCAGTATGAAGTGTGACCCCCTCTGACACTGATGCACACGTGACATTTGCTGTGCTCGCTGTACGCTAAACTGTTGAGGAGATTTTGTCCCATTTGTCTTTCAAGGTGATTTTGAGTTCCTGTATGATACAAAAAGAAACTTGATGTTGGCATTGCTATACGAAAACATGCCAGAAGCCGTGGGAGGATCACCAGACCTCAAGAGGATAATACAGGGTGATTCACAAAATATGGGGATCACGTTAAGAGGTGATAGTACACACCACTACAAACAATTGTCGAAGAATGCAAGGTCTAACATGAAACGCAAACGGCCGCTCCGCAAACGTTAAAGCGGCATTCCTGTTGAAATTTATCGGGAGAAAAACACCATGCATGCATATCATATGTACCCTGGGAAAGAAGAAACCGTATGCAAATCTGCGTCACAGTGAATGACAGGCGCGGACGCCAGCCCTGTGAAGTTATTCCAGCGTGCAACCGTTCTAACAGTTGTAACGTACGGGTTTGGTACGGTAAGGTAACGCAGATTTTGCGTACGGTTTCTTCTTCCCCAGGTTACATTTGCATGCATGGCGTTCTTTTTTCTCCTGATAAATTTCAAACAGGAATACCGTTTTAACGTTTGCGGAGCGGCCGTTTCGAAACGCGCGAGCGCGTTTGCGTTTCATGTTAGACCATGCATTCTTAAATGACAATTGTTTGTATTGGTGTGTACTATCACCTCTTAAAGTTTTTCCCATCTTTTCTGAATCACCCTGTATATGTCAGCCTAGTCGCGAAGAGAAACAGAAATGCCACTCCTAGCCAGATAGTGCAGATTTTGTTAACGCTACTGGCACTCGCGTATGTGCGAGAACCATTTCTCGGCGATTGAATAATGTTGGTGGCTAATATGCACGGAAGCCTGTACAATGCATTTCGCTTCGAGCACATCTTCGTCGAGAAAGATTATAAGGTGTAATGGGCGTATTCATTTGAATCAGCAACAGTAGTCCAGTCATGTTCCCTGAACAATAGGCCTACACCCTACAACAGTACAATTATTCAATCATTACACTTCACTCATAGTTAGAAAAAAATGATGGCAGATGACACAACACATAAAAGCATCTCACAAAAACAAACTTTACATCAGGTTCGCGTATATTCCGGCACGTGGAAATTTCGTTAGAAATTCCGTATTCGTATTCGTTAGAAATTCCGTAGAGGAATATATACGAGGGGCATGTACGGTTAAGTAGTAATAGTAATGTTCTCTGACGAATCACGTTTCAGCATCATCAGTGATTCTGGACACCAGCTAATAGGGAGAGCAGAGAACTCGTTACCATCAGCAGAATGTCCAGGAAATTGATTGCTGTGGCCGAGAAGTAATGGTGTGGGTAGGTATGACGCAAAATTGCAAAACGTCCTATCATTGATGGAGGTACCGTAAAATCACAGCGATATTACATTGACATTCTCCTGGTTCCTGTCCGCCTTTTCCGTGCGGCAGTTGGTCCAGAATTTATGTTTATGGATGACAATATTCCCGTTCTCATAGGACAAATGAAGTGTCCGACCCACTGCGAGTAAAGATATTGAGCACATGCCATGGCCTGTATATTCACTGGACGCCTGGGTTGCACTCAACCGACGTATAGCTCAAAGACACAACCTTCCTCGAACGATACAGGAGCTCAAAACCACCTTTTTAAAAGACGAATGGGACAAAATCCTCTCAAGCTTTCCTCAACAATTTAGTGGACAGCATGCACAACAGATACCAAAAGTGCGTCAGTGTCCGAAGAGGTCAGACTTTATACTGACAAACTCATATCTGTCGTTATTTCAAGAAGAATGAGCACTTTTAGTAACTGTAAGGAGCATCTTTTTTTCTTTTGCTTGTTTTTTTTCCATGTGGCGATATATATTTCATTTTGCAAAACAAACATACTTCAGGATGTCTATTAAACATGTTCCAAGTTTAATTTCTTTAAAGGATGTCTGTTATTAGGTATGACGAAAAATAACACTGTTCCTTAGAAATTGTCAAGCAGTGCATATATTATACATAAAATAAGAAAGCCTCAAAAGATTCAATATTCGATTTCCCTGACTATTTCTTTACGTGCTTTTTACAGGTGGAAAAAAAGAGAGTGCGCAATGACGTAATTCGGGAAAACAAACGCTAATACTGTATTTTCCTGTTAAATTCCAGAACGAACGAGATGAAATGATAGTCACGCGCCAAGGAAAATGTACGAGAGGAAGACGAAGCCGCCGATTCGTCGTCTGTGCCAGTGGACTAGTATATTAGATTTGAAAAACATCAGTAAAGCCATGATACGAAGATTTTATTAAAGAATTAAACACGCTTATTCATTGAAAAAGATGTACAACCAAAAGCTGATTCTGAACAACTGAAAGAATATCTAACGACTGAGAGAATATCTATAACCTCTTCGTTCCAGAAGTACACATATGCGGACCTTTATACGATCTCCTGTTTCTAATTACATCGTACATATTACTTAATTCCAACCTTTCTAGCACATACAGCTTCTTATTGATTCGGGTAGAATGCGGCTCGTAATGATATTACCTGAGAAGACAAGCGAATATACAAAGGCAGATTGATCGACTGATTGAAAAAGTAAGTAATTTTTAATACATTTTTCACGAATTTAATAGTTAAAAATTATATATTTTAAGATAACAATGTAAGGGCATGCTTACAATAACTTTTTCTAGTTGTCATTTTTGAACTCAGCACATTGAATTTTATTGTATGAAGGTCTACGTATGTGTACCTTCGCCGTTGACGGTAAATTTAACACTAGAAGCGCCGGACTATACGTTATACCAAAAATGGCAGCTGGCCCTATTTTGATCGAATAGCATTATTTTATTTATTTTTTCTTATTGGTATGTTACTCATGAATATATGTTGTGCTGTGTGTATGATCAGGGAATGATAGGGAATAAACATAAAAGCAAAAGTATGCATCACAAGGAGAAAACATACATTTTACATATAGCAGTCAAAATGACTGCTCTTGGCCGTTCTAGGTATAAACGTCGATGTATCCCGAACAAAATCTTCAAGGTTTTCAAATTTTTGTTGCACAGAGTTGTTTCTTCCAGTGATCATCGTATAGTCAGATTTCACTAACTTTTTCCTCGGGTAAGGTTGATAACAAAAGACTGGTTCTTGTTTTCGAAGAACTTGGATGTGTCCAATTATCGTCCAGTGAGTTTGACGAGCTCCCTCTTGTAAATTTTGGAAATTATCATCAAAAGGCAGTTTGTGAAGTGGATAGACGAGAATAATGTATTGTCGGATCAGCATGGGTTCAGGAAGGGGAAGTCATGTGTAACTAACCTCCTTTGCTTCTATGATCACGTGACTAAGGCTTTGGGTAAGAGCAAAAATGTAGATGTTGTTTACCTTGACTTCCAGAAGGCATTCGATCGGGTCCAACACGGGTCCAACAACTCTTAAAGCGTTTACACGGGATTGGAATTGGGGGCAACTTGCTGAATTAGATTGAATCGTGGTTAAGAGATAGGTCGCAACGAGTTATGGTGAACGGGGAATTCTCTGGTTGGGCAGACGTCACAAGTGAAGTTCCTCAAGGAAGTGTCTTTGGCCCCATACTTTTTTCACTTTTTTTCAATAAACTCGATCAGGGTATCGATGGGATTACTAGCAAATTCGCAGATGATGTGAAGCTAATGGGGGTAATCGGGAATCAAAACGATAAGGAGTTGCTCCAGACCAACTTAAACAGGATTGCAGCATGGGCAAATGAATGGAGCACGACGTTTAGCGTTGGCAAGTGCATGGTCATTCATTTTCGTTCGAGCAACCCACGTTTCACTTACGAGTTGAATGGTATTATTCCGGATGCAACTAGGGTCACCGATTTGGGAATTCTCATTGACGAGCGGCTTAGGTTTTCTGAACATTGTTCAGTGGTGGTCAAAAAATCGAATAGAATGCTTGGTCTCATTTTCAAAACGGTCTCTTCGCGTTCTCCTAAAGTCATTCTTCCGCTTTTTCGAGGCTTAGTTCGTCCTGGACTGAAGTATGCTGTAAAGTTTTGGAGACCATACCTACAGAGAGACATAGATTTGGTTGAAGGGGTGCACAGAAGAGCTACGCGTGTCCTTATTGGCACACGGGGCTTGAGATGAACGCAGGTGTCGAGGAGATATGATCGAAGTGTTCAAAATTTTCAACGGGATGGATAGGATGGACCATGAACTTTTAGTACACCGCCAATCGACTGCTTTTACAAGGGGACACCAGTATCGATTGGTCAGGGACAATGCAAGGCTATGGTGTCGCAGGGAATTTTTCTCTAATAGGGTTGTTAATAAATGGAATAGCTTACCTCCGGAGGTAGTAAATTGTAACACAATTGACACGTTTAAAAAGAAATACGATAAACATGTTGGGGTAAATTGAGAAGCTATCCATACTTAAAATAAGACAACCATAAATACATTTTATGGGCATTGCATAATATTTTATCATGTGTATATATTGTTTCTAATTTTTGTTAATTGCATTTTTAATTGGGTTGCTGTATTTTTGAAATATATGACATCCATATTTTTATGGGCATCTTTTTCTCAGCCACCTCGTTGGACATTTTGCCTGTTGTGGCGTTGTATTTGTATTGGAGGTAAGTACAGAAATAAAGAAAAGTCACCAAAAATAAATTGTGTACGTCAAATACTGCCGAGATTATAGCGTGTTCAAAATCAAAAACCGTCAAAATGACTGTTCCTCGGCCGTTCTAGTGTTAAGCGTGATTACACCAAAGCATCTCGTGAGATTTCTTGTATTCCTGTACTATTTTGAAAGTAAACATTGTTTTAGAAGATACATATGTATGACGAAAGGGCGTCTGTTGGTGAAATGCATAATACCTTCCTTAAGAAATACATTTTTTTGAGTAATTTTGATAATGCTTTAATTAGTAATTATCATATTGTTTCTAGATATTGCTTATACATAATCAGTGTTCGAAGAAATTACTTTGAAAAAATTATAACATGAAAATAAAAGTAGTAATCATATTATATACACATATACATACAAAAATTGATTAAATCAAATCAACTATTGTGCTCTAATTATGTAAAATAATTATAAGTATATGTATGCTACAGTTTATAATTAAGTTATAAACTGTATAATATTATAGTTTATAATTAAGTTTAAAAAGTATGAGTTTTTTTCCTTTTTCTGTTTTCTAATATTATTGCAATGTTTTTTTAAATAAAAATTCATGTACATTGAACACTTTATTAGTAACTCAAATCATCAGATAGAAGTATTTTATTTATTTAGATTTTCTGAGTCTTGGTGAAATAGAAGCTATTACGCAACACAGCGATCGTTCATGTGTTTCTGATGACAGTGACTGACCTACAGTTTTTAGTAAGGTAGATGACTAACGAATGTGGTTCAAATGATGAAACAGTTGTTGATAAAAGCAGCATAAATTAAAAAGTCAAGGAACTCACATTGAAAAAAAAGTTTCTCAGCCTACGACAGTCAAAGCCTATAATACATCCATGGGAGACATAGACCTGTGCGATAGATACTTGGCATATTACCGGTATGCGCTAAAAACCAAACGACCTATTTCAGTTTTCACTCACTTCGTCGATCTTGTTATTTCGAATTGTTTGGTAATGTGTGTTAGATGTCAAAAAAAAAAAAAAAAAAAAAAAATAGTAAGTGCCTATGAGACTTTAATTGAATATACATAGAATGGTTGTTGCATCAGCAGTTTTCAAGTATGAAGAAAATATAGTTCCACGTAGGAGAAAAGCCTCTGCTTTTGGATAGTTCTGAAGATAAGAAAGAACCTGAGCGAAAAGTTGTTCCCTAAGGCCGGCATTACACTATAAAAGTTTGATAAAAGTTCGTTTATAAAATCTGAAAAATGTAACCAATAGGTGGATCAGTTAAGTTCGCTCGAATGTAACATGTGCTCATTGATTACATTTTTCAAGTTTTATAAAAAAAATTTTATCAAACTTTTGTAGTGTAATACCGGTCTAACCCATGATAAATGTTCACCTGAATGGAGTGAATTCCTTTCCCCGATACATGGACGATGAAAATGCATCGAAATGCAGATTACCAGGATGGAAATCAAGAACCAAGGTAATCAGTACAAAATGTCTAATGTATTTGTGTTTTGAAAAATAAATGTTTCGATAAGTGTCTCATTTGATATAATATATAGAGCTCCATTTGATAATTAGCACTGAGTAATAAAACTAACATATGCCAATACCTGATGCCTATTGTGAGTTAGTCATAATGGTGTGTTTTAAATATATAAATAATAAGTATACATATAACTATACATTTACTATGGTTAAAATATCAAGTGTTTCTACTCATTTGAATCCTGAGGTACGCATATGTGTACTTAAAATTATTGGGCTTTCCAGAATACTTACAGAAAAATTTTCTTTTCTATTACAGTCTACAAACACTACAGAAACATAAAATCAACAAATTTTTTTTAGCTGTTTTTGAAGCTTCGGATTTGAAGAGGATAACGGCTGAGAGAATATCTATAAAGGCTGAATTTACTAGAAATAAAAACAGATGAGCTTAAATATTGTACCAATGATATTAGCATAACTAACAAGCATATTGGTCGTATATACGTGGAATTTCACGCTGCAAATTTGGATGGGGTTTTTTTCGAGTATGACAAAATTACACCATACCTGGATGAATGCGATTCTTTGTTTTCTATATCCCTGCAGCTACCTACTTATATTAGATAGGCAAATGGTCTGTTGCGTCTATGATATTCATTCTCCAGGGGGGGGGGGGGGGGGAGAGAGAGAGAGAGAAAGAGATGTCCTATCATTCGTAAGCTTTTGATCATTGTAAGATGCGTGTAAATTCAGCAATCACAATCCCATGTATTCAGTTAATCACTCAAAAACGCAGATTTCTCTCTTAATTTCGAACTGCATATGCTGCATTAATACACTGACGCGTTTGAAGAGAGAGCTATTTTTTCATTTTATTTTTTAATTGACAGGATAACTAACTGGACTTTTCTATATGTGGAAAGGCTCTTCCAAAGAGAAATCCATATTTTTCTACGGTTACGTGCTCTGTGCGACCCGTACTATCGTCGTGCTTTATAGACCAACCCCTTTTCTCTTATCTCGTATGCACAGAGGCACGAGTTGAACAAAGCACTACCTCACTCTCTACTTTCATTTCTAATGAAAAATAATAATTTTGCTGCTGCTCCCGAAATCCCTCAGTTCACAGAATAAGAAAAAAATATATTGCTTTGGGCAAAACTTGTCTATTTTTCCAAGAAAGGATGCTATAAAGTCGACAACTATGTTACCCAGTAAACTAGGCATCTATCCTCTGCTCAACTTATGGTGCGTTTTACACTTGAACGATCTCCCTTCCACACAAAAGACAAGGGGAAAAAGATAAAGCGTTTATTTTTCCTATAGTCCCTTTGATTTAGTTTTATTTCTTCACGTTTTTTTCAGTTCTTCCACAATTTGATAAACTGATCAATTCAATGCATACATAGATGAAACTCAACTCGTCGGGTAATCTATTCATTATCGTGTGGTTTTAATAAAGATTAACCTACTCGCAGAGGCAGAAAAATGTTGCCGTATTCCATGAAGGTAAAACAATATACAGATTCATAAACCTTTTCAACAAAATGGAGGGAGGGGATAGTAAATATCAAGAACAAGGTTTTCCAACTTCGAGGAGCAAATGCCAACTAATCTTGTATCTGAAAGCCTCCTTGGAACCTTGACTAGAAAAAGTCTTTCCGCAGAGAGCACAATTCGCAACACCTTCAACACAATACTTACAATACATGAAAATTCGGGCATCTTCCATTTTCACTTCAAAATATGGAAGAAAGATGACCTGTATACTATAAGATTTAATCAGCACAACACACACACCTATTTAAAAAAGTGAAAATTCATATCCTTACATCACATCATTTTTTTAAATATTCAAAGCTATGCGCTACTTAATAGCTATGGGTGATTTATTTGTATTATCTCTAGCTGAATTTCTCAAACACAAGATGTATTGATTTTCACAGTAAATAACCGTACATACGAAAAGCTTTAACATTATACTATCGTGTTACCCAACGAAAAGGGGGAAAAGTTATAACTCGAACACCATCTTTCTACCTCTGTTGTCAAAATCTATGTTCATCATTGCCGAGATACGAGGGGTTTTAAGGAGGCGAAATATCCCGTAATTGCCGCTGTGAGGTTTAAGCGAACTTTTTCCACGAGCGTTATGCAGTTATTAGAAATAGTTTTTGTGCAAACGTAATTTTTACCATTCATGGCTTTATTAACGCATTTAGTCCCAACTTTTTGGAATTAAGTGAAATCCGTAATAAGTTGTTCGAAGTACCCGAGTTATGTTCCGTCCTCATTAATTAACTCGGTTATCAGGTTTCTACTAAAACACCGAATTTCATTCATTAAGAGCCACCATGAAAGAGAAATGCAAAAGACGTATTCACGTAAAAACTATGTTTATTTTACGCAAAACTGGTTACCCCACGAAATGTTCAATCGTGTCCCTGCATTCCACTGATTCATTTTCCGTAACTTACCATAATGTTTTAAAACGCAATATTTTTTTTTAAGCTAGATACTTTTTTTTAATTCAGCCATTGTGAGGTGAGTTTAAATGGAACTGTTTATAATGTGGATACTTTTTAACCAACAGACGCACAAACTAATTTTCTGAATTGTAATAAAGAAAAATCACGCTAAGTTCGATTACGACGTCCGATTTTGACTCGCTACCCTAAGTTCTGTGTTTACATTTTTAATAGCTTCCAAGGCCATAAATTTTGCCGTTTTACAGCTCTTCGAAGATATTTACTCATCCACGAAATTTCTCTACAGCCAACTACCTGTGTTTCAGATATAGTCCTCCAACAACGAGACATGGCTACGGCACATCATGTCGCGTCGGACGAATCTATTCTTTTCTAGAAGGACAAGTCAAATGTTGAAGATGAGTCGCTGACGAGCTATTCTCGATATGTTTTACCTCAAAGAATTGAATAAAATAGTGACATGGTGAAGCCAAGTCTCGTCTCGTGGTTTGAGGACTACCATGAGGTTCTAGTCTATATTACGCACAAGTCCTGGGGATTACCTTCTAAAACTTGAGATAAAACTACACACACGGTAAAAACACCATCAAACACCGTTAAGTTGTAAAAGTAAGAATTTCGATGATAAACCAGCCCCATTCACCCCTCGGGGACAAAATTCAAACAGGAATAAATGAATGAAATCAGTAGAATTTCAAAAGAAAAAATCTTAAACTCAAAACCAATGGAATCTAAAAATATATGTCCCAGAAAAATATAGATTAAAAAACTGATAAATTAGTGTTGAATTACAATCATTACGAGCACCAAATTTAGAAAATACTCACGAGCCCCGAATGCTTGTAACGTCCAACTTAAAAAAAAAAAATCCACGTTCAACCATTACCTCCTGGAGATCTCTAGGAGGTAATGGTTCAACGCGGCGCTCAGGGGTATCGCCCAGCTTTGTCAAGGACACCAAGAGGAGAATATACGGATTTACGCCTGAATAATGAATGATTAACAGTAATAGACGTTATCAGACTTCACCAGATTGTTTAAGCTCATTGCCAGGGTCGTAGCCACAAGTTTCTTTCAGAGGGACATTAACATTTCGGGGGAGGGGGCAATAGACAACCTATTTATTCTATATATTATATAACGACACCCTCTGTAACGATAACCACCTATATAACGACATTACTCTCTCTAATTCAATACACTTTTCATTATGTGACTCAACGGTGATAAAGGTCCCTTGAGTTCGTTATATAGGCGTTTCACTATATATTGATCATTTTCTCCCATTTCGAGGGAGACGTGTCCCTCCCCCCTCCCCCCCCCCCCCCACTACGGCCTTGGTTACAGCTAGGAGAGCGTCTGGATATGAAATGATACAGCAAGGGATAAATTACGCGAAAACAAAGGAGCAGCGGATGCCGAAAGTTTTAGGATCGCTTCGATAAGAGAACTAAACTAAAGAATTTCTTTGGAGGTTCAACCCATTGGACCATTTAAATTGGATAGAAAACTGAAACCGGGCTGTTTGGCTGCCCGGTAAGTTCTGGTTTTCCATAAGACGCGGCCATAAAAGCATGTGTCAATGTACTTCCATATCCCCATCGTAGTAGTTAGTTGTGTTTTTGTTTTTTTTCAGGGGGGCGCTTCCGTATTAGAGCTGTACGTGATTTAGGTAGCAGCAGCTAATTCCCCCACCCCTTTTTTATCATATTATTCCTTACATTAATTTATAGTATGAGCTGAATTCACGTGAGGTTCATGCACGCACGTGGTTCGGATCATTAATCGATGAATTAATGCTTAAAGTTCCCCTAGAAATGTGTAAGAGACTAGCGTAAACCAATAACAGCAGAGAAAATGAGATTTCTACTTCAAAGGAGCAGGAGTTCGTACGAATGCGTAGAAGAAGCTTGTATGCGCTCTTTTATATTATGTCATAACTTAATCGCTAATAATGTTATACAATTTCCTTATAAATTGCTTAACTCGTTTTTTCCGCAATCGCTTATTACTTTTTGCGACTCATACTAGTTTGGGAACCTCTGTTCAGATGTTTATAGTATTGAGGTTTCTTTTAGAGTAGCGATCTCATCAGTTTGTCAAAGCGATCAGCCATCTTAGAAGCATCTTATTAGATAATCGCATGTTACATTTATTTTTTGCATGAATGGAAAATTTTAGACTTGCAATAACTGCAAAATAAGAAAGAAAAGAAAAGCGAAGACTGCTCTGAAAAAAAAGCAACCTCCAATATATTGTTTCAAAAGCAAGATTCGTAAGTTTCAGGAATTTTATCTCTAAATCGAGGTATAGACCTTAGATTTCAATGACGTTCCGTCCAGACCATTTTATCATTAAATGGAGGTTTGACTATATTTTGCATTACGCCGGTATTACACTATAAAAGTTTAAACAAAAGTTCTTTTATAAAGCTTAAAAAATGCAAAAAATGGAACCAATAAGCGTATAGGTTACATTCGAGCGAATTTAACTAATAGGCTTATTGGTTGTTTTTGTTCAAGTTTTTTTGTTATCAAACTTATATAGTATAATCCCGGCCTTTGTGTGTGAGTACTAAAATTTTAATGTTTCTCAAAACCCATAAAAAGCAATTCAACCACGTAAATGAAATTTTCAATTGTGTTTTTGGTCTCTGCTCAAAACACGATAGAAGCTGAATAACTAAAAACACTAGAAATAAATCTGTTCCCCACCCCTCTTGCCATATCCCCCATTCTTTACAGCACTTTTCCAATTACTTGAATTATCAAAGCGACATTTACCAAGTCTGTTTTTCTCTACTACGTGATACGCAATAAAGATCCAAAAATCAACTCTAATCCCCATTTCGATTATCAAATAAATCTGAAATGGATATCTTTTGAAGCCTAAACTCCACAGCTGATCATTTTCGGTTATAGCATCGGAAGCACCGCCCATTGCTGCAGTCTCATCATAATAAATCATCATCATTAAAATAATTTGCATAATTTTCAGTTTATCACAATCGCTAGTTTATCTGCAGGTCTACATAAACAATGCAATCGACAATGTTTTCACGAATGACTAGCTGAAGTTATATTGTAATCATTTGCTGCGACAAGTCAAGCAGCACACGCATAACCTGAAAACTGGGCTGACCCAAAATATCTGTGGGATCAAGCTAAATAGCTAAAACTTACAAGTTTTACATCAATACTGCATAAACATTACGGACTTTGAATCACCGGAGGAAAAGAATGCTCAGGGTCCTATAAGGGGTCATTCAAGTATTACGTCAGCATCGATGGGGGAGGGGTTCCGATTTGCTGACTTTTGATGACAACGGGGAGGGGGGTTTGGATGATGCTTGTCATCAACCATCCTTTATGAAGATATGAAATACTCTTAATGGCATCTTATTCGGTGCGCCAAAAACGGAAAAAAAACTTTCGATTGTTATTGAGCACCTGAACTAACATTCTCCCAATTGATAAGTCCCCTACAGAGCCACTTTAGTGATCTCTAAATGTGTCAGGGCCGCGTAAGTGCTCTGTAACTGTGCCACGCAACACTCAAGTGATCCGTAATTATGCCACGGATCAGTAAAGTAATCTGGTAATGTTCCGTGGGTAACTTGAGTGATGTAGAACCGCACTGGGGACGATATTTGGGATTTAACGCAAGAAATCGGTTATATATCGCCTAAGCCGCCTGGCAGTCGAGTGGTTAGAGAACTAGCTTCTCACTGTGCAGGTCTGGGTTCAAATCCCGGTTTGGGCATGGATGTTTACTAACACTAACAAATTCCCTGGACGGATCATGCTGATCCCTTGGGAATACGTGTGTGTGTGCGGATCACGTTCACGTTCAAAGTGCTCTAAAACTGTGCCATATGTCACTCAAGGGATCTCTAAATGTGCCACGGATCGTTTAAGTGTTCTGGAATTGTGTCGCGGGTTACTTAAGTGATCTTTGAATGTGATCTTTGAGGCCTACTTCAGTGATCTGAAAGTGTGCCACGGGCTACTCAAATGCTCTGGAATTCTGCCACGGGTCATTTAAGCGATTTGTAAATGTGTCGCTTAGTTCATTTTTACAAAATTAGGTTTGAGGGGGCAAGCCACATCAGATAACCTTCAAGACCACATTTGGTCCGTGGGTCAAGGGTTTACCATATATGGCTTAAAGGGTGGGTCGCAATGAATTTCTTAAAGAGGAATTTATAGTTCTTAGCATTCAAATAGCATTGAAATAACAGAAATTGATTATAATATAAAGGTATTTTCTTTCGAAATTTTAATTTCTTTTCAAAATTTTTGCATTAAATTTTTTTTTTCGTGTGGGGGACCGCACGAGCCCCTATGCCCCCTCTCTCGTACGTTTCTGATCCCACCAATATGCGTTAGGAAAAAGGGGGCAGTGCGGGTCAAAAATGGCTAAAAATTTGCTGACGTAATACTTGAACATCCCCTAGGTGTAATAATAACCGTGATTCGCGGAAAAAGGGCAAATCGTAATATGCCGCTTTATGAAGATATATCAACCACCCTTTATGAAGATATGAAATAATGGCATCTTATTCTGTGCGCCAAAAACGAGAAAAAAACTTTCGCTAGTTTGTGGGCACCTGAACTAACACTCTCCCAATTGATAAGTCCCCTACAGAGCCACTTTAATGATCTCTAAATGTGTCAGGGCCACGTAAGGGCTCTGTAACTGCGCCACGCATCACTCAAGTGATCCGTAATTATACCACGGATCAGTAACGTAATCTGGTAATGTTCCGCTTGTAACTTGAGTGATGTAGAACCGCAGTGGGGACTGCTTAAGAGCTCTAAAACTGGGCCCACGTGTCACTCAAGTGATCTCTGAATGAGCTACGGATCACTTAAGTGTTCTGGAACTGTGTTGCGGGTCACTTAAGTGATCTGTGAATGTGCTACGGACTACTTGAGTAATCTGAAAATGTGACACAGGCAGCTTAAACGCTCTGGAATTATGTCATGGGTCACTGAAGCGATCTATAAAATTATGCCGCTTAGTTCATTTTTACAAAATTAGGTTTGAGGAGGCATGCCCATCAGATAACCCCTAGGATCCACATTCGGTCCATGGGTTCACCATATATGGTTTAGAGGGTGGGTAGCAATAATATCTTTAAAAGAAATTTTGAGTTCTTGGCCTTCGGATAGCATTGAAATTAACAATTTGATTATATAAAGACATGGTATTTTTTCTCGGCCTGAAATATACTGAGAAATTGAATTCAGGCAACTTAAGTTTGCATGCGGACCACCTACGTCATCGTCACGGACCATAGGTTGAGAAACGATGTACTAATAGAACTGCACAAATTGGAAGAACATTTAGGCTTGAGCCAAACGAGCCTTCAGCAAAAATAGAAAATGAAATAAACTTCAAGCACCCAGTTAAATCACTAATTTACTTAATCTTGTCATCTTCAGCTATCAGTAATAAGCCTATACTATTATGTTGTCCTCACACACACACAGACCTGAGTTCAGAAATTACCAATGAAAAATTTATAGTACCTGTAAAATTTGTTCAGTTACCATAGCAACCAAACACACAAGACTTTTCCAAACTTAATTATTTAACATACATAATACAATGCTTGCATGATAATCAGGATCATTCTCCAGAAACGGGGCAATTTCAAACAAAGACAAGAAATTTCTTTTCTAATAACTTATGTATTAACCTTTTTACAGGCTCAATTCAAACTTGGATAATTTTTATTTATTTCCTTTTATTTCCCTTTTTGATATTTTAGTTCATATCCACAAATCAAATACCAAGCAATCCACAAAGAAATAGTCTCTTAAGTGATTTCTGGACTTGACAATGGTCCATAGCAATAGAAATATCATTAAAAAATTAAAACAAAAAAAAACTAGATCATTTTTCACCTAAAAATTGGAGATTTTATAGAAATAAATTTATAGCAAATTAAATTAGGAATCTCACATCTTCAAGAGAAAAAAATCAGTGCTTTCAGACAGGAAAAATATTTTCTTTCAATTAATAGAACTGTTGTTCCCAAATGAAAACATTGACCTTTTAAAAAGATGGAAGCAATTTTTAACAACAATGATAAAAACAGAGAGCAGAGACTTTTTTTTCATGTACTGTAATTGTATGTACGTAATGTATGTATGTGTATGTAATTGTATATGCATTTTCTATATGCATACAATTACACGGTGAATAGCAAACTCTTAGAATTGCAAATTACTGGCAAACCGTTGATTCTAGAGGCATACTTCCAGTTAGGAAAAAGTATCCAAATAACATTTGGACCTCAGCAAAGTTATTCATATTGCAAGGGGTTGCATAGTTACTAAAATAAAAAAAATTAACTTTTCTATACAAACACCCTGCGGTCAAAAAGCCAATTATATAGTTGTTACACTCTCTGTCCTGAGGCCAACAAAACAAATTCCACGTTTCTAATTGCAATATTCGCTGAGATATTTGAAAAAATTGAGAAAAATTGGAGGGACAGCATAAATGAGGGGGTAAAAGCCCCTTCCGTTAGCTTACGCTGGCTTTTTTTTTCTTTTCAAAAAATGGGAACAAACTGTTTCCGAGACTTGATAATTTTTTTTACAAAATTTCTGGTGGTAATTTTAATTTTTTTCAAGTTCTTCATTTAATTCTCTGTCATGCAGTGTTTCTTAATTTGTTTCAGATGGTATTTAATTTTTTTTTACATCATTGTAGCAAAGCAAAACGTCAAAATCTGGCTGTCCCAGCTTAAAAAAAGTGTTAAACAAAGAGACTTGGTGCAAACCTGGAATTGTTTTCCAGAAAACTTGGAATCACATTTTATATATGTGCCATGGATCAATAAATAAAACTCACTATAAAATTTTGAGAAAAAAATTTTTTTTTCTTATGAAAAAATATTTTTTTGTTCGTGTCCCAAAATTTTTCCCATTTTAAAATGTCCACTCTGTTACGGTCATTTGGGAAATATATTTTTATACCAGATTAAATCTGATAACACTTTTGAGCTCATTGAAAGGTTTTTTTAATTCTTGATCAACTTTTTTGGATTTGACTTTTGCAAAATGACTTAATATTCATTTTATGTCTTTAGTACCAGATTTTTCTGTCAGGTGCCCACTCTGTTACGTCATTATCATAAAATAATTACGATTTTTTTTTTCATCTATATCAGCATCTAGAGATAGCACATGGAGATATGCTTCAAAATATAATGGTTTTCACAAATCATTTAAATTTATAATGAAAAAAAAAATAGTTTAGGCTAATTTGTCCACTCTGTTGCATCTTCCAAAAACTCACCAACGCAACAGAATGGAAACTATGATTTAAAGTAAAGTTTTCTTAGTTAAGGTATCCGACTACCTTTCTTGTCACTTTTCTTTAAAATGATTCTGGAGTGAACTTTAAATACATTTTTTGATAGAAAGTGTCTCGAAATAGTCAAAACAGTGACAAATTTTGGTCTAATTATATTTTCTATGAAAAAGTCGTTTTTATGCCAAATTTTAGGCAAAATTCATGTGATATTCGAAACACGATTGCAAAAAATTTTATTAATAAAATGCTTTGTGATTTTCACAGTGCATTTAGCTAGTAATGTTGCAGATTATGAACCAAAATTTAAAAGATTGCATGATATGTTCATAAGTTACACCAAAATATGTTTAAGTACGTATGCATTTTTTTTAATTTCCTCCTACATTTTGTCTATAAAACACTGTAATTCAAAAAATATAAGTCATATACCTTAGATTTTGGTTCATAACCTCAACAATATATAGCAAAATATCACATTAAAATTTCGCAAGGATGCAATGCATCAATTTTTACAAATCATGTCACAAAGTCAAGTAAAATGTCAAAAATAGCATTCTTCATAAAACACGTTTAAAGTCTTTATTCGCGTATTACTTGTATGTAAAAACGCAACACTAAAGTGAACGTAACTTTGATTCTAAGCATCATATAAACAAAACAAGGCCCGTTTTGGAATCACAACAAATAGGGCTTTTATAAAAAATAAAAAAAAGAAAATCCATATTTTCTTCCAAAATGACGTTTTCAACGTAGTCGGATACCTTAAGAGGTTTTGGAGTTTAAAGTTAAATTTAATAAGTTATATCTCTCTATTCAATTTAAACCCTTTACCACATTCAAATCTTACCGTCAAAATCATTGTTATGCACAGATACAGGGAGATGTGGCATAAGGGGCATTTTAGTATGAATAAAGGTCGTTATATGGCAATACATTCTGTATTTTAAGGGACAGAACAACAGCAAAGCAGTTGTTTTCGCACAACGCCGCAAAGTAGTTAAGCCCGTCCCTGCATAAATGTAATAATCATTCTCATAAATGATAACTGCACAAATAGTTCATCAGAATAGGAAAATATTACAGGCTATCCCAGGGGGTTCTCGAACTTTTTCCACCCTTTCCTTAATCAACGCTTATCCGCGGCTCACCAGAGCAGTTTTTAACATGAATCTCTGAAAAACCTTTGTCCAGTTGATGGAGCACAGTTTGAGAACCCCTGGGCTATTCTTTGCCTATCCTCCTGTAATCTCGATGTTCAAGAAAAAATTCATATTTTTCAAAAGCTGAGCATGGATGACTGAAACCTATCGAAATAGCATGTATCATAAGGTGATGGTGAATAAGCATTTATAGAACATCATTGTGTTTGATCAACTGCTAAACATAGGGTTGTATTACACTCGTGTGCAAAATTAAGAGGATTTTCACATTTGTGTCTATTTTCACAAAAAGTACTGAACCAAAAGTACTGGGGACACTGGATCCATACTGAAAAGACCTGGACTAGGTAGTCGAAGAGCCACGACCACCAATGTGGACCGTTATTTGGCACTTTCGGCGCGGCGCCACAGGATTACTACAGCATAACAGCTCTCACGTGAGGTGCATGCCGCCACTGGAACTCGAGTTTCACGGTTTACTGTTGCCCAAAGGCTTCATGAGAGAGGGCTTTATGCCAGAAGACCTGCTGTTTGCGTCCCGCTAACTGCAGCACACAAGAGAGTGCGTTTAGCATGGTTCAGACAACATCAGCCTTGGACCAGACTTCAATGGAGCATCGTGTTCTTCACAGATGCGTCGAGATTCAGCTTGGATACAGATTCTCGATGTACTCATCTGGAGAAAGCCTGGTACCCGATACCATCCCTCCCACATAAGGGAAATGGACCACTATGGTGGTGGAAATGTCACGGTATGAGCAGGAATCATGTTGGACGGCCGCACACTCCTCCATGTGTTTGGCAGAGGGTCCGTGACTGCTAGGGGGTATAGAGAGATTTTAGAGCCCCATGTTCGACTTTTCAGGGGCGCAGTTGGCCCTCGGTTCCTGTTCATGGACGACAACGCTCGTACACATCGGGCTCAGCTGGTCAACGATTACCTGGAAAGTGAGAATATTCGGCGTATGGTTTGGACAGCCAGATCTTCTGGCTTAAGCCCTATAAAACATGTCTGGAACGCTCTTCGGAAGGCAATTGCATCTTGCCATCTCCCTCCGAGAACCATCCCGGAGTTCGTACCAAATTTCATTAAAATCTGTCCACTAGTTTTTCAGAATATTCGACATAATTTGTTAACTTTGCACACGGGTGTAGTTTTGACCGGCCTGGTCGATGTGAAACTTCATAAGAATTAATAAGAAAAAAAAAATTATGAAGTAGTTAAATGAGACCGCCACTGAAGAAATAAATTATGAATATTTAAATGTACATTAGTATACTAATTGTGTTTCAATAAATATTTACTACCACACCAAACACCAACTCTGGCCATATCGCTATAATGCAATTTACTGCCATTAATGAGATGGGTTGGAAATGAAGGCGCTGTATATCGGTGGTCGTTTCAGCTCGTTAATATCTTAACTATATTCTTCCTTGGGATTTTAACCTGGAACCATGGCATCAACCTTCACGGTGGTAGACGAGCATGTTACCAATACGCCACTTGGGCAGTAAAGATTTACTGGAAACTTTGAATAAAATTGAATTCAAGTCAAAAAAGCCAAGGTCGGCAAGGTCGGTCAAATCAAGGTCGGCAAGGTTTTGGATATTACAGTAAAAAACCAGAGTATTTACCATGTTTTTACGATATTGTCAAAAAAAGGGTAAAAATGTGTCCTAATCCATCCATAACCATACGTGAAAATCGCCAATGGAAAATCACTCAAAATGGTCAAAACTGACATCAACCACGGCAGTTGAGAAGTTTCATACATGTCTAATCCGCGGTCAAAATTGATGCAACCCGGTTTACCAAAAAAAAAGATATTCTGATGCTTGTTAAAATTAAAAACTGATTCTAATTTAAAATTTAATAAGTAAGAAACTGTTGAAACTATCACTACATCGGTTTTGTGATTTCAATGACAGTGGATTCCGCTTAAAACGTTTTTGAAAAAACATGAAAAAGGTTTAAGCGGAAAAAAGCTTTAAACAGGAAATTTGGATAAATACTAGTACGAGTTGCGACACCACCATATATAGCAGGCCTCCGCGCGAAGCTGGTGACGTCACTGAAGGTCATCTCACCTAGCCATTGGATATAGCAGGCTGACGCCTGCGCCATCTCTACCTTTTGTTGTAGTAGCCTATATCAAATGGCTATAGGTGAGATTACCTTCTTCAGTGACGTTAAGAGCTTCGCGCGGAGGCCTTCTGCTATAGATGGTGTTGGTTAAGACCACAAAAATAAGTTTTACTACGCAGAATAATGTATTAAAAAACCATTATATAGTCTTATTAAACATTATAGATCTGCTTTTGGCCAGTCAAAATTGCAAACCTAACTTAAACGTGATCCAAAGGCTTAATAAAGCAAGTCATAATTGAAAATTACAGAATTTGGATAGTTTCTATACTAAGTTTTTACTCGTATCAAATACTTTGTTAACATTAAAATACAAAATTATATCCTACATCCAGAAGAGGAATAATCCAAGAAATTGTGAGTACCCCCCACCCCCATCACCACGAACGGAATAATCTGCTTGCACAGTACACAAAACCTTTTTTTTATTGCTGTGTGTGATATGACAGAACGAATTTAAGGATAGCACCCAAATGGGTTGATGGCAGAGTTATTTTATGTATTATGAATGCATGATGCATAATTTAGCCCAGGGTTTGACAAATCCCAGGTGGCCATGGTGACTAGAAAATCTGTATTGCCACCTAAAATTTTCTGTTTCTGGTTGCTAAATTGGAGTTTATGAATAAAACAAAATTTTCTGATCGCATGGAAGTGTGTCTTTGAACATAGAAAGCATATAACATCCCAGAGAAGTTGAAAAAAACATTATTTAGAACCATTTTTCTTGGCTCCTAAGAACTTTGGCTGGGGCTTTTGATTTGTCAAGACCTGATTTAGCCAATTTAATGTCAAAATAAAAGAATGATGGAAAGCTTTATGCTATAAAGTTTGCAGGAAATATTAGTGCTTTCACATAGTAGGAAAAAAGCATGCATTGAAATCAGTTTGACCAAAGCTGCCTTCTAAAATTGTTACCTTTCGGTACCTTTATGAATAAAAGGAGGGGGGTGTCCAGAATGAATTCATCGTCAATAGACAGAAATGGAATTGTATATATAAAGGTTGTAGCTCAGAACATTAATCTTTTAAAGTAAAGAAAATAAAACCAATATGGCTCAATTGAACAACTTACAAAGAAATAGGAATAATACCAAATTTGAGTGTATGTGGGCTAGCCTACATTTTTTCATTAAAAAAAATAGCAGTTCTGTGTCTTCTTAGAATCAAGGTTATTATAAGAATAACTCCTTTTGTCATTCAACTGAGAATATTCTCGAAGTAGAAGTTGTCAATATGAGGTGAGTAGGCCAGGTTCAGGCAATGAAAACTATACTATATTTCACAATGCAAACAATATATATATTTTAGAAAAAAAGAATATTTTGAATTATTCACCAATTTTGGCATCCAGGAGAAAATTCTTGCCTCACATCTCTCTATATAGTTGTTGTATCTCTATATAGATACTTGGATTTTATTAATCCAAGATACGCATATCCTTATTAAGATAAATAGTCACTCAATTTTTATCTGTGGTATATTTTTATTTGTATGGTATTATTGTTTGTTACTCCAATTTGTTATTATGTTTTTTAACTAGAGATGTGAGGTGAATATTCTCGGAATATTCTCCTTGATGTAAAAAATTGGAGAATAATCGAGAATATTCATTTTTCTTTTAAATAACTTAATTTTTTTTACTAATTTTGTTTATATTGTGAAATATAAATCAGTTTTCATTGCCTGAAACATGTACAACAAAACAATTTTTGGTATAATCACCACCAATGACAACTTTAGTTCGAGCCAGGTCATGATGAGAGGTTTTAAAAGTTTGGTTATAAAGATTTTAGAAACCTTTAGATTAAAAACCTTAAAAAATTATTTTAAAATTTGATAAATTTTCAGAAATAAGTTCACTACAAAAGAAATTAAACCAAAGTTGATTGATAAAGGAAGCTATTCTTAGCCTATATAATCACCTTCATTCTAAGATACAGAACTGTTGTTTTCTTCAATGCACATACACTTAAATTCTGTATCATTCACATTTCTTTAGAAGTTATGCAATTTAGCGCTGTTGGTTTAATTTTCTTGCTTTCAAACTTTAATATTGTGGTCTACAAACTTCAATATTCCCAGAATATTCTCTCAAAGGACTACTATTATAAATTACTAGAGATTATTCTTATCAAAAATAATAATTATTTTCAAGTTATTAATCGAGATTATTTATTATAATCAGGGTTGTTTAAACCTTGGTTTTAACCAAGTGGTTTTCTTAAAAAAACCAGTTTGGTTTTTTTCAAAAAATCAAATAAAATTTGGCTAAATATAATTTTTTTCCGTGAAAAATATCATATTGGTTCATTATTAGCCAAAATGTTACATTTTTACCCCATTTTATATCCTTGGGGTACATTCTGATGGTATATCTTTAAATGACATAAGATTTTATAAGTGGTTTTTTTTCAAAAAGTCTCATAAAAGTGGCCAGAATATATATATATTTTTTCATATGAAGTATCTTAGTTATTTAAAGTTGTATACAGAAGCCAAAATTTCTCATTCTTACTATATTTTCTAACCTTTGGCTATATTCTGATGCTCTATCTTTAGCAAATTCATGAATAAGGATTGCATCACACATCTAAATGTAGTGGTGTATTATCTCACAGGGTTTCTTTTTCTATTCACAAAGAAGCAACAACAGTAGTGACACCATCATGCTAGGGGCAGGTGGTCCTATAATCCAATAAAGACACCAGCTGTCCTTAAAGGACAAAGACCAGTGTACTAGTAGTTACATTACCTCACATACATTTTCATTTTCTTTCCCATAAGTAGCAGCACATCTCCTACTGTATATCTCCCAGTCTTAATATTCAATAGTTGTTTTTTTTATACTTTCACACTGTTAAGCCCAGTTAATCAAGGTTCTACTGTATAGTAGTAACAGATTTATGAAAAATAATCAGCTATATACAGGGTGATTATAATTTAAGTTTTGATTCCAAAACTATACAATAAGTACTGATCAGAATGACTTGAAAATTTGCATGGATACTCCTGAAGCAATGGAAGTTTCTTTTGCAAAAGGAAAAAAAGTGCAAGTAGTGCAAAATGTGCAAGTAGTGCAAAATGTGCAAGTAGATGATGCTGTACTTGGCCAGCTGTATAATATTTTGTGCAACCACATCATTTCAGCACTTCCACAGCATCAGTGTGTGGATAGAACTTCTATCAAGATGCACATTGCAAAACCAGCAAAGTAGCTGCTGAAGACCCATTTTGACAGGATGCATATTAACCCTTGCAACTTCTGGCTGTGGGGGGTACCTCAAAATGTTATAAACAGTGGTCAGATTGCAAACTTTGGTGAATTTCAATCTCCAGCACATTCCCTATATGTTAGAAGTTCCTCAGGAATATTAACGGGGGGGGGGGGGGGCGTTTGGTTTAATGAAGCTGAATTGCAAGCACATCCACATCATGACCATGGCATACTCCGATTCTGTTGTTGAACAACAATTTTTGTGCTTTCAACCTCAGGTTGGACAACATATTTAACATTTCTTAAGTAAGTTGTAGCTATTTGTTCAATTACTTCGTTTTTTGTGATGTTTCCATGAATTATGAAATCGTGCAATGGTATAATTAAGGTATCATTTTGCCATGACTGGCTATCGTTTCCATTCTGCGAGAAAATTTCCCACATATTGAATGATGTCATTAATTTTACATTTTTAAGTATTTTTTCCCCTTTATCAAATAAAATTGAATTTTTTCAGGAATATTCATGTCGATTTTCAAGTCATTCTGACAATCGTTCTTTTTTTACAGTGTTTTGAAATCAGAACCTTAGTTATAATCACCCTGTATATCGTAAATCATTGCTAATTAATCTTCATTATTTATGTTTCATTAAATACATTATATTCATCTAATTTTTATTACTTTTTGCAAAATAGCTTCATAATTAAGCATACTAAAAAGTAACTGGAGAAAAACCTTTATATACTATATGATTAATAATAACATTGAAAGAATTTTCAAACACACAGTAATCCATTGAGTTAAGCAAAAAATAATTAAATTGCAAAAGTTGGTTTTTGTTAGAATGTAAGAAATATTTACTGATTAATTAGTATGGGAATAGTGTTAATTAGGTTAATAACCATTTTATTTTAGTTAATTATTAGAAGTTTGAATGATTTTTCAGAAATTTCATTGTTTTTAATGTTAATACTATTTAAAACAAAAAAACCGGTTTAAAGTTACCAACCTGAATTAATTTTAACCTAATTTTACCAACCCTGATTATAATACATGTTATTACATATATTGAAAGAATACAGGTGAACTTGGCTAATTCAAAATTGGTTAATTCAAATTTTAAGAGTTCTCGAGTTTGATATTCAAGTTAATGTTGAAATTACTTGTTTAATTTGATTTTTTCCCTAATGTTTTGGATAATTTGAAGTTTGATTCAGCTATATCATTATCAAATGTTTCTTTTCTCTGAATTCTTGACCAACTCATGGTCAGCCTTTTTTTTATTCCGTAATTTACTGATCTTTTCTGATATATAGTATAAAACATTAAAAAAACTAAAACCAACAAAGTTATCTTAGCTGTCTTAGCTATTTTTTGTTGTATCTGTGAGAAGCAATGCCAAACACAGTGGCTTTTGTCTTCCCTCAGACAGATGGAGCTTTACCGCACTTCATTAGCACCTGCCAATGGCAAATGGAAAGGCTACTTCTCAGAAGTTATGAAAGTGCCTGTGAATCTCCCCATAGATGGAATGTTTAAAAGCTGGAGTGCTGAAATCTTAGTTACTCCCTCTCTAGTAACTAAGTAACTCTAGAAAATTAATTGTGATGGACTGTAGTGGATATTGGTGAAGTAGGCCTATAGAATGAGGTCACATGGAATCTTCACATGAAGATGAGGAAAACGAATCTAAATAAGCAAAAAACAGAAGTCCCTGTACTAACACTTGCAGAAACTACGGACATCGCATTCTCTAAATCAACCTGAAGATTTCATACAATTTTTAAGAGCACCAAAAAAGAAAAAAGTTAAAATTAATGAATGAAATAGTTTTCCCTAATTGTTTACATTTTACACAAACACTAAATGCAACAATGAGGAAACTGACATAGTACGTGATAGCTTTTAATACATTTTTATGGTAATTAAGAGTTTTTGTTTTTTTCAAGTTAGAAGGTAATTATTGAATATTGATGAATTGAATCATGCAAACATTTTGCTGCCCCCCCCCCTAAACTTCAAATTAGCCAAGTTCAACTGTATATAATCATGCTCATATATATATATTTATATATAAATTATGTCATAACAGAGCATGATTTGAACATTTAATACAATGAAGCGATTAATATTATATAGGCCTATTTCATTCTTGCATGTCCACACTTATTCTGCATTTGTTTTCTTCATTCAAGAGCACATAAAGTCATAGTATATGCATAATTCCATACCAAACAACCATTTGCTAGGCTGATTAAGAAATGGGAAATTTATCAATCAACACATGAACATCTTTCATATTTCGAAATAAAGGCATTAATTCTCAAACCTGTTAGGCTAAATGTCCAGGTTTTCTATGCAGATAGCCTACACTATTCAGGTTTACCTGTATAGGTGCATCGAATAAAGAGACCAATCTGTTCAGGTAAAACAAAACTACATAGGTACAACAGATAACCTCCTAACAGAATCGGGTATACCTATACAGACATCCAAAAAAACCTGAACTTAAGTAACCTTTACTGTGAAAAATACTGATATACGTTTGTTTTTGAATTGTTTTGCCCAATCTCAAGAACTGCCAGTAGTTCTTTGATCTTTTGGAGTAGGTGGGGTCCCATGTGTTTTTCATATGGCCCCACTATATAAAAATAAAACACAAGGGACCCCCACCCACATTGCTCAGAGTAACCCAGAAATTCAAAAACCTCAACTTTTCTACAAAAAAATCCTTAAATTTTTTCAGGATTATAAATTTTAAAAACTTTAATAACATTCAGTTACTTCAGAGCTTAACATGTTGGCTTTTCCCATACATTTTCATACCTCAAACAAAAACAAAATCCTACTGGGAACTAAGCTGAAAGTCACAAATGCTTAATAGAGACAGTTATATAGTTTCATTGCATACTGACTATACCCTGCCAATTTCACCATCCTCTAGATAAGGCCAATTTTATAACTATCTAATTTCCCACACACACACTCTCAGGGCTACAATCCACTTATTCTGCAGTTAATATACCTCTGCGGTTTACTATGTAATAATGAAACAATAATTCGCAGTAATATTTAGTCTGCTTAGTCATAACTGCGTATAAAGAAAAACAGCTCCAAAAATCAAAGTAAAATTTATTCTTTGTCTATAACAATTCGATAGATAGACAGTGGCGGATTACCGCACAGGCGCATGAGGCGCGTGCCTGGGGCCTCGGCAGAGCGGGGGGCCTCCAAATAGTTGTGTGCTTCATCCTACATATGAATTTACATGCGCATCAACAAATCTCTTGAACTAAGTACAGTATCTGCTCTCCCTTTTTTTTTTTAACCGCAATTTTTTTTTTTTTTTATGTATACTGTACGTAAGATTAGAAAAACGGGAACTGAAAGAAAAGAACAATTTACAAGACGCAGCTCTCAAGGGCCAGTTCTTCCCCGACAAAGAAAGAAGAGACATTGTAAAGCGATCATTCAGGGAGGGTCATTTTCAAACAGTATTTCCCCAAGGGCACAAGCAGGAGGAGGGATGAGAACAGCAGGTCCTGTCCGAATGTCTGTCCGAAATGAAAATTGGAATGAAGGCATAAACAGATGTCTCATTCCACAGTATTAAATGCTTTTATGGGCGCCGATAATACGACAGCTTTGGTGTAAGCTTTTGTATACAGTATAATGGATGGTAAGATGGCTATCGGCAAGCGGCGACATCGACAGGAAGAGACAGTCGTACTAATTAAAATGAATGTAGTAGAGCTCTTATTGTGATTTTGTCTCCCACTTGTTTGAATGAAATACTATAAGCTGGTTCAAACAACATATACATTTGCAATCTATGACTGGAACCATACGACCATATGACAAAAGAAAAGTGGGGTTTGAAATGAATGCTGAATGACATGCATTCTGAATCACGTGATTTTTCTGTTTCTCTTTTAACACTCCCTCCCCGGCTGAAAAAAATCAAGGGGGTTTCTATTCCTTCTTTCTAAAAAAAGAGCTACATTTTTGGATTGGTCAAGGAGGATTGGGTAGACAACATCTTTGTGTCAGACCGAAAAGTGTTTATTGTTAATGTAATTGTAATGTGTGTTATTGTAATGAAAAAAATTTTCATGCCGATCCTCAAGATTTCCTTTAGGATTTAGATTGCAGAATCTCCAAAAATAACGGTAAGCAAAACTAAAAATATATAAATTATCTGATAAATTTTTATTTGAGCATTTCAATTCAACTACAGTAGTCTCTCGAGAATTCGGTCGTGCTCTAATCCAGCACGTCCAGTAGTCCAGGATATTTAGGTGGCGTGGTGTCACTTTTCTCCTGATGCCCTAACCCCTTAACACGTTCTAATATTTCTTAATTGCTGATCAAGTCCTGACTATGTCTTTGCACGAAATTTCATATATTATTTCAATGGGTTTCTTCAAAGTTAATCCAGCAATTTCGGTAAAATCTGGCACACCGTGGTCTAATACGTACCGGATTAGCGAGAGTCTACTGCAGGGGTCTTCAACCTTTGAGGCATAGCAGGCCATATTGAAACATTTTATAAAGTACGCGGGCCACAATGTTATACTGTGGCATTTTTCGTTATTAAACGAAACGGAGGGGGGAGGCATAATATAGAAGATTTTTATTCACTCTGAATACAAATAATGCAAAGGCAAAGGCCACAACAGGCAGAGTGCCCAACGAGGTGGCTGAAAGAGAAAATAATAATAATTAATATAATAATAGTAAAAATAAAATAGAATAAACAAATAAAAAATAATAATTTCTAAAAAAAATTTTTTAATAATTTCTTTCATTGACAATAATTTTAATTCATTCTGAAATAATTTCTTTCATTAAATTTAATTAATTCTGTAATAATTTCTTTCATTAAAAATATAATTCTTATGTTTACTCTGATATAATTTCCTCCCTCTATTGAAGAAATGTTTTTCTATTAAATATTATCAGTATCTTTATATCAAATCAAATATATTATATTTGAGATATTATCAAATCTTTATTAATCAGTAATATTAAATTACTAAAACTATGACGGATCTCCATTTTTGCCGTGTGGCTGAAGGCACCAGGACGGACATCTTAGATTACTAAAAATATGATGCAGAATTTTACTGTGATTTTTTTTTTTAATGGGAGTGTGATTATTTTTCATCTAGTACCAGAGAATATCATTATATTTCCTTATCTTATTTTTGTGTTTATGGTTTTGGTGATGCAAAAATAAAAAAAAAGTTATGATTTTCATAATATTGTTCATTTTAGTGAACCATCTCGTTCTTATTAGGGCCAAAAGGGTGCAGTGGTGGATAAACGCAAATTTGTGGGTGGGGGCGGTGGTTGTGACCATATGTTCAATTTTTCAGGACGGTTCTGATTTTTTTTGGAAAAAATTCTGAATTTCCCCCCTTTTTTAAGCAAATTTATTTTCTTGGTTTGTTATTCAGTCAAAAACGTAGAAAACATTTTTTTTCCATTTAATTTTTCTGCTCTCGGGGGGGGGGGGGGTGACAGCCCCTACCTTTAATCCGCCCCTGATAGGGGGCCTCCAGATCAGGTTGCGCCTGGGGCCTCCCAAAATCATGATCCGCCACTGTAGATAGATGGTATATTAGATTAAATTACAAATGCATATGTCATCATGTGATAATTATGGAACATAGGCCTGCAAATGTCTTAGAGATGTTTAGACATGAACCCTGATGCATAAATTTTGAGATGCATCAGCTCACAAAGTGCATAGTTTACTTGTATCATTTTTTTCAAACTATTTCATAAAATCTTTATGTTCAAGAGAGATATTTCTCCACCCCCCCCCCCCCCCACCCCATGCCAGAGACCATGAATGTACAGATTTCCAAAATGTGGGAAATTATGTTAGAATCCACCCATATGAGTGTCATTTTCTTGAAATGCTTTGTAACGTGTTTCACTGAGGGTTAAACATTCACATTTCTGACAAAACTTAGGTAGCAAAATAGCAGGGATAAAACCAGCTGATAAATGCAAAAAGTGGAAATTGGAAATTCATGCTTCTGGCATGAGGAGGAACCATGATTTGTTGACAGAAATTGTAATTGTTAGTGTTAGTAAATACACATCCTACTGGGATTGGAGTTCAAACCCAGACCTGCATGGCCGAAGAATAGAAAAACATCCTAACTCGGCTACTATATGCAATATTATCTATTTTCCTTTCAAATGTGAAACTATTACAATCATTTCAAATATATTATCAGTCAAATTAAACTGTTTTTTTTTTTTTTTTGAAGTACCTGTACATTAATGTGTGTATTTGGAGGGGGTGACACACAATGCCTGAATTTAACGTAAACACCAATCAAGCAAACGACATGTTATACCCTAGTCAAAGTTGGGCTATGTATAGTTTTTGTGTCGATAACCATGAAAATTATAGTATAGTAAAACTATCAACTTGGACACCTCTATATCCAAGACTAGTGTTTCTCAACTTTTTTCTTAGCCTGTGGTCACCTTCAGACCGTATTTTCTTCTTACAGCCCCTTGTCTTATCACGGCACCCCACCTTCCAAAAGATCCCTTATACTTATAAAATTGAATTTAATCATAATTAAATTTATAGCAAACAAATTGTTTTTTAAAAATTGATCTCTGGGCATGGGTCCAGTAGGTGGGTGGCAGGGCCGCAACTAGGGGGGTGCAGGTGGGTCTGGTGCTCCAGGCACCGGACTAGAGGGGAGCAAATTTCACTCTTTAACCTTTCCTTCAACATTATGAGGGGGTGCCAAAATGCAGGCCCGTCATTTAGATTAGGGTGGGGCCGTTGCCCCCCCCCCCCCGCCGCCTTTTGAAAATATACTGAAAATGGCATATATATATATATATATACACAATATATATACATTGAGTACATGTGCTTTGCCCCCCCCCCCCTCAGAAAAAGTTGAAATGACGGCACTGCCAAAATGTGTGCGTGCCCCGGCTAACCAAGCACCTAGTTGTGGCCCTGGTGGGTGGTCATCCCTCCCAAGAACATAATTATATGACAAAAATAGGTCTGTGTGAAATACAGGATGATCCAATGAACCTACACAATAAATTAAACATCCTGACACATCGCCCTGAGTTCATGCCTACCTTGGGCTAGTGTTTAGTGAGCTTCCTTCTTGTGTTTTATGCATGGCCTTCTCAAAATCATGGGTCCCTAAGCACAAAACGGGACCCCATACTCAGGCTTATATATTTACATACTTACATTTGAAAATGAGTACCAGATCTCATAATGGATAACCAGATCTCCAGGCTTCCTTGGATGAGACCTTGGGTCATAGCCACATGGTTCTATGGACAGGTCTGCTTAATTCTGAAATTAATCACATTTTTTTCCCCACCATATTTCGTTTGAAAGCTTCATTTCTTCACAGCTCTTTGTGACCATCTTCACCACTTATAATGGCTCCCCCTTTCATCTGCTTTTCCCCATGAGCCCCCTTAGAATATAACAAGACGGCAAGGTGGCCATATGACCCCACGTTGAGAAACATTGTCTTCTTACATTGGACAGTTTTGAATGGAACTGTCCATAATCCTTTAATACAGAATGTCCACATTACTGTGCCTTTATATATTTGACACTTCTCTTAACTCTCTGCAGATTTTAATAGAACCGTAGGTAGGTTCTTAGCCAACTTAGCCAGGTGTTATTGTACCTCATGTGCTTTACAGTTATTGAAATCTTTTATTAGATTAGACTATACATATTTAGGGGAAAAAATTGAAAACACCAGCCTTTCCAATTTTTTAAAGGTACAATAAACTGAAACCTAAAGAATATATAATTGGCTGATTGGAAACAATTTGATTCCAATGTAAATACAAAACAATGTTATTCATGTTAGGAAATCACATCAATGTTTAGACAAAGGATGCACCATCTAAAACAATCTGCATATGTGGAATCAATCAAAGATAGGCCTAGAGCTATTGCGCTGGGATAATATACACAGAACCTTCTTTCCTTCCAACTGTGCATGGTCCAGATACATATACACAGGACTGAATTCTGAAACAGAATTTGTGTACATAGTCAAATATTGAATAAAAAAACTGGGCTTCCCCTAAAAAGCGCTTGATGAAACATTTCATTTCATTGAAAAACAGCTGTGCCCACATGGATGCAAGATGAACTCTACAAAACAGTAATGTGTGATAAATGGGACATTTGCCCCATGCCTGAAATTCAAATGGTAGCCTGCCCATGCCTAAAATTCAAAAGTATACACCAATTATAAGCAAGCACAACTTACACCTTAATCCAGAGATACCGAAATGAAGGGGGCTGAAAGTTGAGTTTTCCTGTATGCAGGACTCAAGCCCTCATGCAGGAGGGGGAAGTGGTGTGTGTTACATGTTAATTAATTTTTGGAGGCTTACTTCCCACCCCATAAAATTTATTGAGGTGGAGGAGTCAAACTGTCTCAACGCCATGTTCTGTTGCCTATGACCCTAGTCAAAGTTGGCCTCAAAGTTTCTGGCTATAACAACCTCGAAAATTCTAGTACAGTAAAGAGCCTATCAAGTTGGACACCTCTATATCCTAGACATCTACTTACATTAGACAGTTTTGAATGGTAATAATCCAAAAATACAATGTCCACAATACTACCTTTAGATCTGGGAGATTTCAATAGAGCCATAGGTGCCCGACTTAGATAGGTTTCACCGTAGCTTATGAGTACATCAAAGTGCTTTACCGTTCTTGAAATCTTTTATTGGGGGAAACTAAGGAAGATATCTTATTAATTACTGGATGCTGTATATTTAATTTTACAAAAATTAGAAAATCATGCCTTTTCAATTTTTTTAAGGGACAATCATGGTCCCCACAAGGGTGGGGCTGACATAGCTCCAGCCCAGGATGAATTCTGGTAGCTGTTTTTGTTTTTCACACTACAAAATTCACTACAGCACCCCCCCCCCCTCTTACCCCCAGCCCTCAAAGATCCCAGCCTGGGGACCCTGCTACAGGATGTTGGGACCATGGAGATAATATAAGAAATTGAAAGTATAAATAATGATTGAATGGTTGGAAACGTAAACTAACAAATCGATTCCAATGTAAATAAGAAATATGTTATATTCATGTTAGGAAATCACACCAATATTTAAACAAAGGATGCATCATCCAAAACGATTTGACTATGCGGAACCGATCAAAGATCCTGTGCTGGTGTAATATACACAGAACCGTCTTTCTTTCCAGCCGTACACAATCCAGATGTACATACACACAGAACTGAATTCCGGAACGATATTCGCGCAGTCACAAATAAAAATATTCAATTTAAAAAAAAACTAGGCTCCAAGAAAGCGCTTGACGAAACGCTTCATTTCGTTAAAAACAGCTGTTCCACATAGATACAAGAACTATGCCAACACAGTTTACGACCGACCGCTTTTTTTTTTTGACGTTTACATTTCCCCCATTAACTATTATTATCAATAATATACATAGACTTATCAAACGGCGAGTTTTCATGTACAGGTAAATTAGTTTTTTTTTTTTTTAATAAAAAAGGGCAACCATTTCACTTACCTGCCCGTAAGATTGGACATCCTGCCCGCTTATGAACAGCTTTTATCCATTAGCCATTGTATAAGACGTTTTTTTTTGTTGTTGTTGAATTAAAGTCCTGGACACGTCATAATAAATCCAGACGACGAATATAAACTTCGATCAGAAGATTCTAGGCATAGTAACAAACATTGTCGTCTGCAACAACAACAAAACTCCGTTGTGAACAAAAATAATAATAAATTTCAATATTTTTTTTTGTAGCAAGCAACTTTTGGCCTCTCTCGCACGATATGGCCACACAGGTCTGTGCCAAGAACAAGTTTTAAACGGAATGAAATTTCACGTGGAGCACACAGTCGATTTCGAGACATCAGTCGGGAATAAAACACTTCCCTTTCTCACATCATAATCACCAATTATCATCCGCGTCAACTTCGTAATCACAGGTAATAATAAAATATATATTATTTGTAATATTATAAACAAACTTAGGGCAGCACAAACAATTTACATTGATTTTGCGTTTTAAGGGGAAGTTTTTTGCTGCAAATAAAAGTCGATTCCTATAGCATAGAATCGGAGCTGGCCTCTCATTGGACGTCGGGGAGGTGGGAGGGGTTGCCAATTTCTAAGACCGTATCTTGTCGCCTGATTTCCCACGAATGCACATGCACACGAAGCCCCCTCCGTGTGTATCGAGGACGCCAAACGAGCGATAACGTCGTACCTAAGAGTGCAGGGAATACCGCCAAGTGGAAAGTTCGTTTGGCGTGAGGTGTATCACATACCACTATAATGTGAGGGAAAAAGCTAGCCAAGGAATTTTTCCCCGTATTATTATTATTATTATTATTATTATCCATTGCGGCTAGCCAGCGGGCTAAACGGTCACTGACTTTTCAGTACAGAATCGTTTGTTTGTGAATGATATATAATGACAAATTAATTTTCATCGCGACAGTATTTTTCTTCTTTTTATAAAGGGGGAGGGGGCCCGCAGTATTGTTTTTTCCACGGTACTTTTGCATAGCCCCTCACATGCCGCAGCAGGGGCTCCTAGGCTGAGATCTTCAGCAGGCCCTCAGCTAGACTTTTTAAGGTCTCCTTTTATAGCAAATTTATAGCATAAAAAAATAAAAAAGTGATAAAAATCGTCCTAGGTCCTGTCAGCCTAACCGTTATGAAGTATGGACATCTCATTGTGTTGAAGAACCTTCCAACGAGCCTCGTATAAAGACGGCAGGGTTCTAACTACGCGCGGTCAACTCAGGGCCGTCTTAACAGATCATTGGGCAAAATTCTAGGAGAGCCCCGCTCAGCTGTGTACTCACGTTTATTCCCGAAAAATCATAGCATCAAATCTTGTTATCAAAAGCCCTTCCCCTCCCCTGCTCTTAAGGGGGCCTAAGCGCTGTCCCTAGGTGAGCCGTTTGTCAAAATGGTCCTTCGTCAACTGATACAGGAGCTGTGGACCACCCAGTTGGGGCCGTCTCAAGAACATCATGGGCCCCCGGGCCAATTGGTTTTCCTGAGGCCCTGCCTCCTAAATTCTAGAAAATTTCAACCGAATCTCATTTTTGTGAGGCCCCCCGGGCCCATGCGTTAAGACGGCACTGCCCCCAGTCTGCTAATTACATAGGGGCCGTTCAAGTATTGTGTCAGCAAAGTTTTAGTCATTTTTGACTCCCGCTCACCCTTGCCAACAAAAGTCAACAAAACCCTGATTCTTCTCTCCCCCCTCCCGTCAGCTCTGCCGTCTCCTAATATAGTGTCATAGTCTATAAATTATCATAGTCATAATTTGATTATGATGCTATTAAATTGTAATTGCTTAGTAATAATGATTGAATTAATATTCAGAGGCCCCCTCCATTTCTCATAGAAAATTGCTTATTATCATTGTCTCGAAAATGATTTCTGTCGATATCTCACGCTGCGTACCCTTTGATACACCGTCAATACAGAAGGCTGAAATTTTTCGCCGAGGATGTAGCACCCCAGCATTTTTGTGCCCGTGGAATCGTTTTTTCATCTTAAAAACTTCTCATATGCATAATTAGTCTTCATTTAGGACACTGTCGAATCACGGCTCTGGCCTAGCTGTCCCTGCTCTGTTTGATCAATAAATCAGCACCATCGCAAAGTGATGATCTGGGGGCGTCCCAACCTAGCTAAGAGTACCTACCCATTCAGGCCCATATAGGATGGGGCAACCGGGCCAAATTAGGGCCCTTACAAAAGAATTTACACTTGTTCTGCATATTAATAACCTTTTCACGAAAGCCCTAAGAAAAATGGCTCCGGGACCCCGAGAAGGCACACTAGTGCCCTGTACCCAGGGCCACAACTTGGGGTGCATCTGGCGCAGGAACAAGGGGGGGGGGAGTGCAGATTTCCCCCTTTAACCTCTCCCACAACATTACAAGAGAGGAGTTGCCAAAATGCGTGCTTGCCCCGTCTGAGCAAGTATCTAGTTGCGGCCGTGAGCCTACCTACCAATTAACATACGTTTTTACTCTCATCATTTGCTCTCGATAATCGTGTTTCTAAATCTCATTGCCACGACCCCCCCCCCCCCTTCCCACTTCCTCCTGCACATGATGCCCCGAACAGTGGTGAGGTGAGCCCATGAGTTAAAATGGCCGTGGGGGGCGTATTTACAGGGGGTCGCTATAGCCCAGGATGGCAGGTCTTTTTTTTTTTTTTTTAATAACGTGATCTTCACGTATTCCCAAGGGATCAGCATGATCCGTCCAGGGAATTTTTTAGTGTTAGTAGACATCCAAGCCCGAACCGGGATTCGAACCCAGACCTGCGCAGTGAGAAGCTAGTTCCCTAACCACTCGACTGACAGGCGGCGAGTCTGAGCAATGAGTAGCCAAGAAAATTAGTAGATTGAGAGAAGGGCAACAAAATTTGTATGAGCCTAAATAAATCAGCCGAGACAGTGAGGGACTAGATCAGTGATTGACCTAGAGTGGGTGCAAGCATATGAAATAATAAAATCCTCCAAAATAGTGACCTAGATAGTGTGAAAGCATGTGAATGTCAAAAAAGAGTTAACTAGAGTCCATGCAAGCATATGAATGATAAAAAAAATGATAGAGAGCATGTGTAAACATATAAATGATCAAAAGAGTAATCTATAAAGCAAGGAACCATGTCAGTGAGCGATCAAAAGAATGATCTAGGGTGATTATTCGAGAGACCTAAAGAGTGTGTAATCATGTGAGTGACCAAAACAATGTGCAAGCGCGTGCGTAACCGAAACTTAAGAGACACAAGTGTACTTGCAGGAGGGGGGGGGGGAGGGGACCATATAGCACAGGGACGCGAATTTGAGGAATGAGTGGTCAAAAAATTAGACTAGAGTGGAAGAAGGGTGGAAAAATTCGTGTAGCCCACAGGCGACAAATCCCAACGGCGGCTCGAACTAACCTGCCTCTTCCCAGAGAGTGAGGACAAGCCTTCTTGTGGAACCTGTTACAAGGTGGTGAGTGGCCAAAAGAGTGATCTAGACTAGAGAGTTTGCAAGCTCATGAGAACCAAAACAGTGTGCCAGCATATTTAGTGACCATAACATTGTACAAACATGTGAGTGACCAAAAACTGATCTAAGGAGCAAAGTGACCAGTTCAAGAGGAAAAGAGTGGCGAAACTGGTTTAGTGACTGTTTCCCACAGTCAGCTAAACCATAAATCCGCCTCTGGTCATGTGAATTTTTGGTATTTTAAATTTTAAAAACTTTCGGTGTCTAAGTAAAGCCCAAGCTGCCACCTGGGTGCACCGCACCCTTTGCACTTTCGCTTAAGCTGCCTCTGGCAAAACCATAAATGAGCCCCTGGCCTTGGATGCATGATATTATCACAACGAGTAGTTTTTCCTCAGTTAACCGCGAGGATTTAAAAAGTGACCTATGGTTGCACAAATTTAACAAAGTATATCGATTTTCCCCGTCTACATCAAGGTTGCAACTTTGTACATATAGACTGTATACACATATTCCAAGCGTGGCCAAACTAAGAATATACAGTTTAAACGTATTCAACGCGGAAGCGAAGAGACTTCAAACAAATAAATATACACTATATACTTTTCTTTTCTCTCTCTCTCTCTGCGGTGTAGTTCCAGCGGCACGAGTCTGCGTCTCTGTAGGATGGACATGAGCGTCATTTGCGATAGTTTAAATATTCCCAGGGCAAAGAAGAGCGAGAATATCCAGGGACCGACTCATCATTGAATAACGTACAGAATTAGGTCGCGCTCTAAATATCATCGTAGCTTCTTGCGTCTCTTTTTAAAGATGCATTCAAAATAAAAACCTTCGTGTATTTCTCCGGCAGCACGCGACGGAGTTTCAATTTCCCGTAGTTACTAGCGTTGCTTAATGTTTGTAGTCTCGACCTCAGCTCCCTCTCTCTTAAAAGGAAATGAATTCGATCTGTTTTCTTCATCTTGATAACTGGATAAAAATTATACCAGGAACTATATCTACAGAATAGATCTGTGAATCTAAAACGTCTGCCTTTTGAATTCTCAGCCGAAAGTGACAGTTTTATCCAGATTACGCATAATTATACTGTTTAATATACTGTATAGATACAGAAATCTATGGAATTTCCAAGCCACCTGAAAGTGAACGAACTTCTAAACCGCACATGCTTCTCGTAAACATTCCTCCGAGAAATTTCTAACGAATTGAGACACGCTGGGATGTTAATATATACGAGTGACCCTAACTGTTAGGGTACGCGTATACATTAAGATTAGGGCCTAACATATTCGTGATGTCAGAGTTATGCGTGTTTTGTGTTCTGGTGGTGCTGCCTCCTCTTCGTCCTAACCAGATCACGGCCCGCCGCTCTGCTTCAATGAAGATATTTTAGCTGTTGGTCGAAAACCTGGGCCGTGCTGGAAGCTGTGCGTGCATGTGTTGTGAAACTAATGTAAAGCTTGTTTTTATGTAATGTTTGTTATGTGTAGTTTTTTTTTCACCGACAATGCCAAGCAAATCGTCTAAGGACCATTTACTGCCGAATCTCTTTCGGGGGGAGGGGGAGGCTAATGCTTGGTTATTTATTGTAGATAAAGAATATATTTATCTATGCATATGAAATTGATTGTGTGTGTGTGTTCTCTATACACCATAAATACATATATATACCAAACGGGACCCAACTTCAATGATAGGCTACTTTAAAAGTTTAACAAAGCAGGTCAAATGCCCGAAATTGGTAAAAACACTGTAGGGCAACAATGGTTTTTTTTTTCTCGGCCTCAATAATCACTTTGGGAATGTTTACTTTGGTTACCGTGGTTCCTTAGCAATGCGTTTCAGACGTACATATGCCTTTACAATGGTTTGCCACGTCTATAATCCTGTCAGTATATGTATAAAAATTTATTCCTTTATAATGGTTTGTCTCTTTTTCAATCCTCCCAGTAATTGAAGAAAACTCGGACAACGCCGAGTATTATAGCTAGTATATTATATACATAAAGTCCGTGTCACTGTTTGTTCTTGGGGTCTCTGGGGCCGTGTCGTGGTTACTCCCTTGTTGTTTTGTGTGCCTTCTTGTTATGTGTAGTGCTGCCATCTGTCGTCAATTTTTCTAACTATGAGTGAAGCGTAATGATTGAATAATTGTACCGTTGTAAGCCTGTTGCTCTCTTTGGCGAGTCTTTTCAACAGGAAGATCGGCTCACATTCTCGCCTCGAAGTTGGGAACCACAGAACATTTCTGGGGGGGATAGGCTACTATCAACCACATTTTAAAAAATGAGCAAGGCGCCTACCCGTTTCAAGGGGACACACACATTGCTAGGGAGAGTTCATGTTTAAAAAAGATAAACAAGCATCCTACATGTTTGTAAGATTAAGCAACCACTCTACGCTTTTTGAAGGCGCTCACGCCTTTCGTGCATTGCTAGAGCTACGAAAGTTTCCTACGCCTTTCCGGGAAAACTTTAAGCAGGAAATGTTGGAAATTACTGCCGTAAGGAATTTAGTTAAAATATTCACAGTTTTGTATATTACTTGTTAATTTCTTTTGTCACCCATTCCATTCATCTTATTGAGGGTACAAGGGACGTTCAAAATGAAGATTATATATTTTTAATGTTTTCAGATAATGTGTTTTTAAATATCGTAAACACAAAATAAATGCATTTTGGTGAATGTAATCAAATTATTTGGAAATATTTTTTATGTTTAATGAATAATTTTTGGAAAAGCAACTGCAAAACTGAAATCAGCTATATTTATCCCCTGCGTTTCTTATTTTGATGAAATCCATTCATATTTTTTACAGTTCTTCCAAAGACACATACATTTATACGCAGGCATTTTAGGATGTTTCGTACGGTATAAGAGGAAAAAATGAATAAAGACTAAACTAATCATATATATACCAAACAACAATTTTTTGACCTTTTTAACAATTCATATTTTTAGCAGAAAGTATTGATGGATTTAAAAATGGACGATTTTAGTTATCTCAAATAGGTCATAAGGAACAAGCGTGTAAAATTTGGAGTAAATTGAACGAAACTGAGTTAGCAAGGGACATTCCGAATATCAATTAGTCACGAAAAGCAAACAAGGAGAAAATTAGAAATGGAGATATTATTTCCGTAGACAACCGTAATTTCTTAATTATAAAAATCGCAGTAGTGATTTAATGCGGTTAGTTGAAAAATATTTTAAGCAAATTTCGCAATATATATATATATTTTTTTTTTTTTTTTTTTTTTTTTTGTGTAATAAAAACATTTCACCATTTTCATGATATTTTAGCTTCCTCTTAACACACACAACCGCAATTTTTAAATTGAAAGAATTTTTAAATAACTTAGTGTCCCACTTAGTGTGTGTGACCTTAATATTCCACTATTCTTCCTTATTAAGGAAAAATAAAATGAGAAAAATGGAAAAAAAGGGGATTTCTTTTATTCCATATTCAATGAATACATTTCAAGAATGTTTTCTCACGTTTTAATTTTCTGCTTGGCGTGAATAATATTATCCATGTAAGAAATGTATGATGAATCAAAATGTGTTTCCTTCATTTCGTATTTATTTTTTTCCTTTAGTAGTATAGTCGCAATAAAAAAATAAATAAATAAAAATACTAATATCAATGATAAACGTGTACCTGTGGTTTTACCTCTGTAACATCCGCTGAAAGTAAGTTTCTTAAGTCATTTCAAATCGTGGACTACAAACCTCACGTTTAGTTCAAAGGCAAGGGTGAGAAACGGTAATAGGTAGGAGTGTAGGACGTGACGTCTGAATCAGACACAACAATCATATTTTGCGTTCACGAGTCAAGGTATTTGATGAAAAATAGAGTCGTGTAAATGCTTTAAATAAAACATGTATTTGGCCTCGTGTCAAAGTGATTTTTTTTCCAACTTTTCATTGGATAACATGAAATTTGGTCAACGCGAAATAACTGCTTCAGTATTTTCGATTTTGTGTTAACGAGGTTGAACTGTAGTATTTGTAAGTAAAATTCCGTGGTTCAAGAAAACGGGCACACAAGCTCCGGCCCACGAAAAATGTTCATAAAAAAATTTATTAATGTTCACAACTCAATAAGTAACTTCAGTTTGTGACCCGATTAGTCTCCCTACAGAGAATAGGCAGGCTTTCATCACGATACATACACAACAGGAAAATTCAGACATTTGTCACTTTCACTTTGAAATATAGAAAACAGATGGCGGCACCACTAGAAAATAAAATACGCATAAGTCTGTCAACATAAATACGGGGTCCTTCAAGTATTACGTCAGCATCGATGGGAGGAGAGGGTTTCCGATTTGCTGACTTTTGATGATAAGGGGAGGTCGCATGATGCTTACATCATCAACCACCTTTTATAAAAATATTAAATATTCTTAATGGCATCTTACTCGGTGAGCCAAAAACGAGAAAAAAAAAACTTTCGCTAGTTTGTGGGCACTTGAACTAACATTCCCCCAATCGATAAGTCCTCTACAGAGCCACTTTAGTGATCACTAAATGTTTCACGAGTGCTCTGGAACTGTGTTTGAACCGCTTAAGTGCTCTGGAACTGTGCCACACATCACTCAAGTGATCCGTAATTATGCCGCGAATCACTTAAGTAATCTGGGAATGCGCCGCGGGTAACTTGAATGATGTAGAACCACGCTGGGGGCCGCTTAAATGCTCTAAAACTGTGCCACGTGTCACTCAAGCATGCCAATGCTTCACGCCATAAATTCACTATAAAGGGGCCCGTGAAAAGTCGGGTCTGGGGACCCGCGGTCCCATCCTAGGTGCCCTGCTCCAGGATGTGGGAGCCACACACTCAAGAGATCTCTACATATTCCATGGATCTCTTAAATGTTCTGAAATGTGTCGCGGGTCACTTAAATGATCTGTGAATCTACCACGGACCTACTTGAGTGATATGAAAATGTGCCACGGGCCACTTTAATGCTCTGGAATTGTGCTACGGGTCACTTAAGCGATCTGTAAATGTGCCACTTAGTTCATTTTTACTTAGGGTAAAATGCTAAAATTCAATAGTTGCTACCCAGTACACATATCCTCCAACTTCCGGTCCATCATATGTACACCGTAAATAGACAACACTTTTGGTGTGCACCAATTCGTTATAAATTACGTATAGAAATTTTTACGAGCTGCATATGCGATTAGAATGATGTAACAGTTTAAATAATAATAACACTTTAAATAATAATTTAAATAATAATAACAGTTTAAATCAGTAGTGTGGCCAACCTTTCTCCAAGCTGAGCCGCAATTAAGATTTTTTTTACATTGCGCGTGCCACTTTACGAATTTTTATGCGCAGACCGTACGGGATACGAGCATTCTCTCCGTAATAATGCAAAATATTGTTCGATTCGAAGGTTTTTAACAACTGGCTGTTGCGAAAATTATTGTTTTTTTTTTTGGAAAGAGAAAATTCAACTCCCCTTGAGGGGAATCGAGCCCACGTACTTTCACTTTCCGAGTGAACGCCCTAGACCACTAGACTACGAATCTCTCCATCTTTCCTTTTAGAGCTCCAGTGCACTGAACGGGACCGTGCATGGACTGCCGGACCTGACTCAGGCCAAGCTCACAAGCAAAGCAGTTGAATTTTTTCTCCCTTTACAAAAAAAAATCATCTTCGCAACAGCCCGTTTGTTAAAAACTTTCGTATGGTGGCGGAGAGTGACGTCATCCTTGTATATTGTTCGACTGTCCCGTATTTTCGTAAAAATGTTCAGTTTGTCACTTTTGAGTTATAAATTTTGTTTTTATTTTTGCGTAACAAAATAATCGCGATGCCTATTGTGTATATACGAACGCATACCAGTAGAAGTTCATCTTACGTGCCTAGAGAACTGATGTGCCTGCTCCCCCCAATAAAAAAAACTTTGTAAGAGGACTGAGTACCCCCCCCCCCCCCGCTCCAATAATTCATGAATATGCAATGCATGTCTACCCATACGGGCGATCCCGAATCTCGTACACATAGGGCGTCCAGCAACTATATGCCCATAGGTGAAAAACCGAACAGAAAAACGTATTGAATAGAAAGTCATCACATAATTATTATTTTGAGAGTTCGCACCACATAATATAGGATTAGCAGCCTACCAGACCATCATTATTCATAATAAAAAGATTTTACCACTTGTAGCACGCATGCCGCGGGTTTGCCACCCCTGGTTTAAATAATAATTTAAATAATAATAGCAGTTCAAATAATGATGAATTTGGAGAGGATCATCAAACTGTGAGAACTTCCATATTTTCAAAACCACTCGATGACAACCTTTATTTTCTCCCTCTACACTAGTTGAATATTTTGATGAAAACGGGGCATGGAAAGACGCGTTAACACGCTTGGGGAGGAGCGTGCAAATTTTGGAAGCTTTGAGGATCAGAGAATGCGCTACAACTGTAAACTCTTGATATGCATTCGTATTCATAGGGGTAACCATATTTCGATTTAGAAAGACTGAACTCACCCCCAACTTGTCATACTTGTCATTGAAGTGTGATATCGCCGTAAAGGTTGAGTCGGAATTTCATTATTTCTCTCTAAATGTTACAAAGATATACAACCTCTGACAATAAAGTTCGGTGAATAGTCCTGTAACATTAACGTAGATGAAATGTTAACGAAAGTTACCTTACTGTCCTTCGAAATAGTCACCTCCCATTACTATGCACCGCTGAGATCTCCTATACATATCCTGGAAACTTTGCAAGAAGTCTTCTTTTGGGAAGAGTTCAAAAGCCTCGTCACGTTTCGTTGGATGTCAGGAATATCGTCAAATCTCTTTCCTTTCAAAGCGAATTTGAGTCCTGGGAATAGGAAGAAGTCTGGAGGATTGAGATCTGGCGAGTATGGTGGGTGTTCAATTTGCACCACCACCTTTTTTGCCAAGAACTGTTTGACGATATTGGCTGTGTGAGGGCGAGCATTGTCGTGAACAAGAAACCATGAACCTTGTTGTGCGTACTGAGCTCGTACCCTGTGTAGACGTTCCATGAAACGGGTCAAAATTTCAATGTACCTTGCAGCATTCATCGTCGTTTCCTCAGGTAGAAATTCCTTGTGGATTTTCCGGTTCATTTTCCTGCTCTCAGTTAAGAATCAACGCACTAAACAAGCACTTTGTAAAACAAGTCTTTCACGGAACACGAACGACGCTCAACTGAACAACGGCGGCTGCAGATGGCCAACACCAGCCGCTACGCATGTGCAGCGTTTTGCTTCGCCAGTGTTGCCAGATCGGCCGTTCTGACTTCATTCACCAAACTTTATTGTCAACGGTTGTATATAAGACAAAATTGCATAACATAAAGAACGGCATCAATTTCTACAATCCTGTGCCTGCGTTTTTATTGTGAAGCAGATTGCTACGTTAGTGTTTTCATATTCATCGTAACTACACACATGTATAATATGGATGCATTCTGGCTCATCGTTATCAAGATAATAAAAAGAAAATAACCTTACATTTTTAAATGGACAATCAGGGCAACGATCCCGAACTATAGTGTGCCGCGTCACTCTTATATCCAGTGTTTCTTAAACCTTTTTCACCCGTGGCCTCCTTTGAACTATATTTTTTCTCGTTGGGCCCCATTTATTTTATCCAGGACCCCTCACCCACTCCCCCATCAACGAGTGAGGCCCTTCCTACGTATTGAATTGATAGTGAACAAAAATTTTATGAGTATGGTTGACCCTGTGTATAGACAGTTCCGCACATGGCGAATTTGGGGACAAATCCGCATAGTCTATTCCCACACTTGTAAAAACAACCCTGATTCAGTGAGGGTTCTCGCGGGAGGGGGGAGAGGGTTGGAAAGAGTGCCATGAAGTGGCATCTAAACACTTCACTAGCCCTCATGAACAAAATGATGTTCTGGGGGGCCCCGTACTTAGCTGGAAGCAACAGTATTTAGTTACCCTCACCAATCATGTTAATAGACCTTTTCATGTATCTCCCCCCCCCTTTTCATTGACATCAAGTCCAGGTCCATGCAACAATGACCCCTGGTTCTGTGCAGTGCCGTTTTAGCAGCATTAGTCCCCCCCCCCTCCCCTACCGGGCTGAGAGTACCTGTTTACCCCAATTCACATATTTATTTCCAAAAAACATAGTATCGGATCTCATTATCAATAGGGGGTCTCCTCAAAGACCCTAAAGCCCCCCCCCCGGGCTGTGTCCGTGTAGGCCATAGTTTCGCTCCATTCTTCAGAAATTTTTTCTCTTATCTCCCCCCCAACGCAATTTAACCCATAGGATCCTATGTTATACCCATAGCTTCTACCGTCCCCCTGAACTTCCATCGCCCACGTTGGGAATCACTGGTGTAGGCAGATGCGTTAAGATGGCCCTAGTTCTATGAGCAGTTTTGCTAGATTCTGGAAGTAGTCACATTCCCTCCCCCCTCATATTTCACTTGAAAGTTTCATTTCTTTTCATCTGGGTTTTTTTTTTTTTCACGGCTCTCTGTGGCCACCTAGCAGCCATGTTTCCCATTTTCCCTCGTGCCCCCCATCCCCCCAGAATATCTCAGGACCACAAGGGCTTCAGGTTGAGAAACAGTGCTCTAGGTTACCAAGAGAAAGTCAGTGGTCCTCCGTGATGTGCATATTTTAAATTACAATCTCACTCCTAAGAGAACCGCGAAATTAAGAACGTTAGGAATCTCTCAAGTAAAAGGGACTTTGACAAACCAAAAGCGTTTAAAATCATCATTCCAATCGAAAAAAATATTAATCTGCCATGATTAAAATAAATTCAAGTGGATTAATTTCCATCAAAAGAACTTGAATTCGTTTCGCTTAAAATATTTTCTATCAAATGTTTAAATAGTGTTGAAATGGCTTTGAGTACATCCATTCATTCTTCAATAACAAAAGTAGTTTTCTCGTACACACTCGACTGGATGTGATGAGGTAAAGTAATTTCTATCTGAATCAAAAACAATCTTGTTATTTTACAGACATTTTCAAAGACGTGATTTGTTTCCCCACCAATTCTTCTTCTTTTTCCAAATATATTTCATTATATCTTTTCTTTTTTCACCTAATCTTTTTCCCTCCAAGGAGCACCCGCTCATTAATTTGCGATTCAGTTTCCATTTTTCGTTACGTTTTCCGAAAAGGCGGAAATTTCTTCTCTTCAGAAACTCCGAAATAACTTTTCTATTATTCAAAGTTATTGCTTTTTATTTGTTTGTAAACTCAGCAGCCAATTTGATTTCCGCATAATAATAATTATTATTATTTGTCATTCAAATGAGGAATCAACATAAAATTCAGAGTGAATGCACGATAATAATAATCGTATGGTTAACGACAAAATGCAGCTGCTACTGCGGGCCATTTAATGCTCTTTTTTTTCGTATTTAATGTATAAATATTTTTAGGTACAGTAGGTGCAATTATAGGCTATATCCTTAGGAACGTAGATCATCATTATTATTATTGTTTTGATCAGAATAGATCTTTTAAATCAGCTACCTCACCAAACCTGCTATACTTCCGAAAAGTTATGCAGGCATCTTCGACCTGTTGCTCTCGTTGAGCACTGCGGTGCTTACCGAGACTCGTAAAAATACTCGATGCACGTGTGAAATGTGGTGATCGCGAACTTTCTATTGACAGCCGTGTCGACCCGAGTTTCGACGTACGTCAGAATTGCAATAAAGGTGCTCTTCTCATGTTGGGCATGAACGGTGCTCGCAACTCGAAGAAGATTCAAGGACCTTGGAGTAATGTATCACTTAAACGTAACGAAAAAGCTACTTTAAGCGCTCAAGACACATACTAGAATTACAAAAGTTTTTGGTGTCTAGACTAGAGATATAGACGTCATCAACGCACGGCCCGCTGTTCTAATGTTCCCTCCATAGTCATCTGATGTGGCCCATGACTTCAAACCCAATTTGATTGCTGCATAATTCAGATGTGAACCAGTAACAGGACAGGAGCTGCCAGTATAAAAACGGCGGAAACGGAGGTCTTGGATGAATAGGCAGCTGAGATGCTTGCTATATTTACAGCAGCTCTGAACGCAGCCACAGAAATGACGCAGACTGTAATAAAATCGGATCCAGGCCAATCTAAATCCGCTTTCTGGAAACGCAATGGCCAGAAGGATCAGGAATATACTTGTATCTAACCCATCAGTACGCATCTCCTGGGTAAAAGCCCACAACGGCCAGTGGGGAAACGAGCTAGCGGACGCGGTGGCCAAAGAATCAACCCATACTGGAATCTTTTGGGCAAACTCTCATATCCAGCATCTTACGCCAAGTCACTCCTCTGGAAGGACATGATAGCGTATTGGCAACTGGATTGGGATATGCCAGAGGCGTCAGGAAGATCAACGCGTGAAGTTATAAAGAAGGTAAATCAGAGGTTTCAAATTTTTTTCATCCGCGACCCAAAATCAACAATAATCTCAGCTTCACGACCCATGGAACTGTTTGTTTTTTGAAATTGGTGAAACCAGTGATGCAATAAGTGCATTTTTATAACATCACTTCCATTTAGAGCTTTACGACTCATCTAGGAAGCCGCTGCGAATCAAGTTTGGGCCGTGACCCGTAGCTCAAGGAATTCCTGGCTGTAAGTGAGTTTGTACGAACCATTTATAAAACCTACGCGAATCAAGTTTGGATCGTGACCCATAGCTCAAAAATATCTCGCTGTAAATGTATTTGTACGGCCCATCTCAGAAGCCCCGGCCAATCAAGTTCAGGTCGTCACCCATAGGTTAAGAACCCCTGGTCGTGGGAGCTCATCTTATTTGTCACCGGTCATGGGCCTTTCCTGGCAACCTTATATCGCTTTAAAGCGATAAATGCTCTTGTCTCGAACCTGGCACGTCTCTGCACTACGCCAAATGCTGTCCAGAAACGACGCCCTTTCACTTCCGTTCGCCAGCTGCCTATCTCCACAGGCCATGGATACTTGGTATACTACGTCGAGAGGAATTAAAAGGAAAAGAAAATTGGCGAAATCCCTTGAGCAACATCCAAAGAGGATAAGGGATCTTACTCCTCTAGCTTCTGTATCCGATACCAGCGCGCCCCCGGCAAGCCGGGTTTTCCTAGGAGTAGGATTTCTGCGCCGTGTGTAGCGTGAGGGAGGGGAAGTACAGAAAACCCAGCTTTTTCTGTCCCAGGTATGGGTACCAGACATAGACTAATTTGATTAAGTGTTTAAAATTTTCAATGGGATGAATAAAATTTACCATGAGTTATCGTCGGGCGTGGTAGCCCAGGTCGATAAGATCCCAGCCTAAAGTGCCAAAGGATGTTTAAAGGTGTCGCAAGTTCGATACCCGGTTCGTCCTTGTCAGAAAACTTTCCTGGCACATGGGTACAGCAGAAACGGCGATATGACCGCAGAAAAAATTGCTACCGCAGGGAGTCCCCCAGCGAGGGGTTAGCGCAGGGGCGTAGCCAGAAATTTCGTTCGGGGGGGGACCACTTTCATTTCGGGGGGGGGGGGGGACCAAAGTGACAGAACAATGGATTTGGCCATCTTCTTCCCTTTTTTCGGTCATTTTCTCACATTTCGGGGGGGGGACCAGACCCCCAAGTCCCCCCCCCCGGCTACGCCCTTGGGTTAGCGCACCAACCTCTCGATGATTATAAAACAAGCCTGCCAAGTTTAAAAAGTAATACGATAAACATATTGGGATAAATCTAGACGGTATCCATACTTAGATGAGACAAACCATAATTTTTATTTATTTTTTAATATTAATTTGTATTTATATTTTTCGTAATTATCGGTTTTTTATTGATGTTATTGGGTGCTGTATTTTTGATATAGTTTAGATATATATTCGACATCCATATTTTTTATAAGCATCTTTTTTTCTGCCACCTCATAGGGCATTTTGTCTGTTGTGGCCTTTGTATTTGTATTTAATTCGTTTCAATATATCGTTTTAAGTTTTTTTGCTATTTCCAATTCAATTCAGTATTTTATAGTATTTGTAAAAAGATGTCTTCTATAAAGAAGTTGAAAAGGAACGCTAAAAAGTTTGAGCCTTCTTAAACTCATTTAGATCCATAATTTTTCATAATACTTTCCAATAACTTTATAAACGTTAGCCTCTACCGGACATAAACATGAAATTTCAGGCATCTGCCACTTTCACTTCCAATATGGAAAGCAGATGGCAGCACCAGAAAATGAAACATGCATGACTCTGGCATCACAAATACGTTAGGACCACGCAACACTTTCCGGCATGCACCCGGTCGTTGGAAATTAATTACTTAGAGGATTGTTTACGAGGTGCATGTACGGTATAGTCGTAGTCATTGGAGACTGACAGTGTAGACTTCATCTACTAACAGGATAGTGTTTGACCCAATTCCTATTCCGATGTCCGTGAATTCTTTTACGCCAGTTAGGGGAAACAAATCACCAATTCATTTGAAATTCTCCAGAGGAATGGATGATGATTTTTTGGTTGGCCAAGATACATGAAATCAATAGGCTATCTGTCGTGGTGAACGGAAAAAAAAGTCTCGTTCTTTCTTCCGGAAATCGAACCCACGACCTCTTCCATTCGATTCCCGGTGGAGAGAACGCCACTGTTTAACGTTCACCTCGGCATAATATACAAATAACCTATTGCTTTATCCTGAGGAATGTTTACGAGGTGCATATGTGGTTATGCATCTGACAAACCCCTGTCCCACCCCTAAGGGTGTTCAGGTAACCTCGTAAACCGGACGCCGCCATCCTACTCAGTACAGATCTGACTGGACGAAACGGAAATAAATCCCGAGTCAAAAGCCAACGGGGCCAGGTTCGAGGGATGATGCCAACCCTCTTAATGTCTGTCGTGTGGTTCTTTGCTAAAACTACAGAGCTATGGCCTTCAACTGCAGGGCTTAGTGCTACATAACGGAAGCACCAAGCTGATGCCCTACCCTATACGCTAGGGCAAAATATCCAACAGTAGGGTAAAACTAACCTGTCTCACGACGGTCTATGTGCATGTACGGTTAAGTAGTACATCGTGTGGACATTTTCTCAACCTTTAAACGAATAATGAACATGATCCGTTTGGAAAAAGAAATGCATTCAATTTGGACAGTGTTAACAGCTCAGGGGCCCGGACCTAATCATTTTAAGCGGCGTTGAACCAATTTATATATTGAAGATCTTTTATATCAGCGTTAATAAAAATCTCTAATACGTAATTTGGCGGGTCTTCCCGTGTTTGCACACCCGTGAAGACGGCACTTCATTCCCGCTAAGTAATATACGTATTTCGCATGTTATGTAAACGAGACCGGTAGCCCGTTCTACTTTAATGCACTAGTTTCTTTCGGAACTTTTTTTCCTACCCACTCTCCGCCATTTATAATAGTCTTTTTTCTTTTTCCCCTCTTATTTTCAACCATTTTATTTCTTCCCCAGAGGAAAGAGATGTTTAAATACGAAATGTGTGTGGGGTTTTTATTTTATTTTTCTCACTATGTAGCAGGTCGAGTTCCTCACACAACTGTTTTTGAACAGTAGGAGGCGGATCGGCCGAGAGTACAATATCATTCAACTGAGTCCCTTCTCCGATTGAAATGAAAAACATGTCACACCTCGTTAAATTCTGTCACCATCTTCTTGGATATGTTCTCAATGAAGTATATTGTGGTCTTTTTCTCAATGTTTGAATCGTTTCGTTTCAGAAATCGGGTGGCAGTTTACAGTGTCATTTATTATTACTAGTTGTTTAAATGTTGGGGATCCTATCCTATTTGCCCATGTGGAAATCCGAAATAACTGATGATACAAGGCAGCCAGTGTTTCTTAACCAGGAGTCTACGGACTGCTGGGGGTTAACTGAGAGCTTTCGGGGGTTCCGTGCGCTTGGATAAGAAAATAATCAACTCATTATTTTTTAATTGCTATACATGGTGAACGCTTGACACCCTTTGTCGCAAATTAGTGCCGAACCGTTGATCCTTGAGGCATGCTTCCAAATAACGTGTTGGTTCCAGGCATGTCATTTATATTGTAAGAGATTGTATAAGTATTAGAATTTAAAATAAAATAAAAAGCTTTTTATTTAGTCACCCTGTTTTAAAAAAAGCCCAATTAGAGAAAGAAAGTTGTTGCGCTGTTTCTCCTAAGCCCAACAAAAATATAACTCCATGCTTTTAGGTGCAACATTCGCTGAGATAATTGAAATTCGAAAAACACTGAAAATGATGAAAAAAACCACAAAACTAACAAAGCTTATTCTAAGCTTCATATTCTGTTCTTTCTTCAATTTTCAGTGTATTCGAATTCAAAAATATCTCAGCGAATATTGCACTTAAAAACATGGATTTTTTTTGTTTGGTTTAAGAAAGAGAGACCATCCATTTTTTAATTGGGTTTTAATACAGGGTGACCAAATAAAAAGTTAATTTTTTTTATTTTGGTGACTATATATAACCCCCTTGCAATATGAATGACGTACTAGAGGTCTACACGTTATTTTGATACTTTTTCTAATTGGAAGTAAGCGTCTAGGATAAACGGTTCACCAATAATTTGCGGCAAAGGAACCCTGCATATACAAGTTGTATAGCAAACGGGAGGGAGATATGGCATTTTAATGGCGAAACGTTAATCCTAGAGGTGTACTTCCAATAAGAAAAAGTATTGAAATAACGTATAGTACTCAGATATGCCATTCATGTTTCAAGGGGGATGTATAGTTATTAAAATTAAAAAAAATAACTTTTTATGCAGTCCCCGTGCGCCCCGAAATCCTATTAGCAAGTTGCCTTGTCTCTCCTGATGCCAACAAATAAACTCCATGTTTCTAACGGCAATATTCACTAATATATTCGAATTCGAAAAGCGGAGGAAATTTGGGGGGAAAACAGCGTTAAATGCGGGTAAAACGGTTTTTCCGCATTTAAAGCTGCTTTTCCCTCAACTTTCCTCTGGTTTTGTTCGAATTCGAATATCTCAGTGAATATTGCAGTTCTGATACAAAAATTACGAAAATTTCAGAATTATCGAATAAAATCAGTACAATGCAAATTCTTTTTGTTCAAAAATTTTTGTTCCAATATCAATTTATTTTTTTCTTATATTATTTAATCTTTATACTCCTTTAACAAGATTTAGTTATTTTAGGACGAGAAAAACTATCAAAAATAGTAATAATAATTTCGATCTAAGTAGTGGGATCAAGAGCTTATCTTAACCTTCGATACTGGCGTTTTATCTCTAATTTTTCCACCAAACTGCCAAGTGTTGGCTTTCTCTAATGTGAGAAATATAGAGGCAAAGAGAGAATCTTTCAATGAATGTTTACACAATAATAAACCAAGTCCTTCCAGTTGCACGGAGTCTTTACGGAGACTAAATTCTAGTCGCTAGCACCGTTCATCCTAGCATAATCATAGGCGAATACAGAACAGACAAGAGCGGACCGAGCACGACCAGACTCTGTCGCTTACGCCAGTGGTACTCAAATTTGTGCCTTCCGCGGCTCCTTTACCCTAATGAATAGCTTCCTAGAATAGTCTAACAAAGAATCGCTTCAGGGTATTGAATAAGCTCACATTAATAAGGACAGCTCACCGTGGCACCTCAAGGATCCACGGCGCACACCAAGGAGAACTACTGCTAACGCTATATAAGCCCATTGTCCTGGAGAGATATGGTCGTGCCGGAGAAAATTCCGAGTAGCAAGGGGAAAAAAATTTGGATTCTTATCGCGGGACTTAAAGAACCCCTAGTTATGTATATGATTCAGATACAATTTCAAAAAGATAGCTGGGAACGGGGGGGGGAGATGATGGGGGCTATCAACCCCCCCCCCCCCCCGTTCTGTGAAAAGTTGTTATATTGGCAGAGGTGGGATGGAAGTAAACATTTATCCCCCCCCTCCCTATTCGAGAAGTCTGCTCATGAGTATCAGAATTTGTTCATGTCGGTAGACCGGAGTTCGCTTTGAATAAATGTATGAATGAGTATCAGAAGAGTACCCATATGGCAACTCTGATATTTATGATAAAAAATAAGACCATTCATGTAATATCTTGAACGTAACTTCACTAACATAGAAAGTGTCGATCGAGAGAACCTACGCATATGAATATTCCGTCTCGAATATAAAATAAGTACTCCTGGCTGCCCCAAACCCCCTCACGTGTAGTTGGAACATGTCTAAATTACACTAAGATCGATCAAAAAGCAAAATCAAAGAGTAATTGATATTTACTCTTTTTTTTTTATACTCTGTCTTTCTCTTCAAAAAACTTGAATCCTTGACTCCGAAAATTTCTCATCGTCTTTACTCGCAGCTGACAAGTAGAGAAGCTTGATGCAGGTGAATATACAAAACTTGTTCCGTAATGTCTTGTTTGTCCAGGGTGTATCTTATGTGTTTGCCCAACCCCACGGGTAAAATAAAATAACAATAATAATAATTTATTATTATTATTTTTTTTTTTTTTGGAATTTAAGCTTCTGGTAGGAGCAATGATTGAAATTGTTTGCTTGGAAAATCGGTACAGGCACATTTTTCTCTTTAAATTACTTACTGAGGAAGTCATTCGTTATTACAATGTGGAGAATTTTGAAACAAGAAACAGACAAATTTATCAAAAACAAGAAAAAAAAATTAATAGTGGTTTCACTTGACAAGAAAAATGGTGGAAAGATCAATGATCCGCACGCGAAATATGACGTCACGATTCTATTGAATTTCGTATATATAGTCAACATTTTTTTTTCCGAATTCATGAAAGTTAAAAAAAATCAAGTGCGTGTGTGGCAAAAAGCTCAACGACATGGTCGAAAACCCGGCATTTCGTTGCATGTGAAATCTCAATTTTTTTAAACTAATTTTTCGGCAATTTTTTTTATTTTTATAATTTCAACGCTCTAATTAACTGAAGGAAGACGTATGGGTACCACGTGATCCGATACGTAACTGGAAACTGGTCTGGGCCGTTCAAGTTTCCGCCAAACTAGTTTTTCTCACGATTTACTGCCATTTTCCCCCTCACTAAAAGAATTTATAATTTTTTTATTGTTATTTTTCAATTACCTTACGGAAACAAAAGAGTCGTCTGGTTGGACACGCGAATCGCGAAATCGGAGAAATACCGGGTGTCTACAAATGATGATTAGGGTGGTTTCGTATTTTTTCTTTTCTATAGAATGGAACTGTGAACTTTAATTCGTATACCGGGGTAGCGTAGATGAGCCTATAACAGTTCATAACCCCTCCCCATCGTCGCTCTGTTAATTAATTGCAATAATGCAATGATGCCATGGTTGGTACAAAAGAAATCGGGATGATGACAATCTGAGTTGTCTCATATCATCAAATGATGGCGGAAATTAAGATGAAATGAGAATTTTAGCTGGAGTTACATTACAGCCCCGGGTGTTACCGAACCCACCTCCTCGGGAACTGAATTAAAAGCACGAGGTAATGAAAACGCAGATATTGATGCTGTATGAATATAACGCTGGCGTTAGTGTGATGAACTATGTTTGTTGCCTAGAACAGCGGTTCTCGACCTCTCTCTCTCTTCTGGCCCTTTTTAACATATAATTTCTATGGCGGGTAACAAAGAGGATTTGAACAACTACAGACCTATTTCAATATTACCTGTTGTGTCGAAATTAATAGAAAAATGTGTTAAACAACAACTTAATTCTTATTTAAAAGCTATTAATTATTACTCGCATTGTCAATTTGGTTTTAGATAAAAAATGAACACTGAATTGGCTACCTCTAAATATTTATGGATTGCATAACAAATCATATAAATAATCATAAAAAGGTAGTAGTTGTGTTTATTGATATTAGCAAGGCATTTGATTCAGTCAATTGGGATATTTTATTAGAAAAACTTAAAAATATGTTGGAATAAGAGGTCTTCCCCTTGACTGGTTCAGATCTTTTATTACAAATAGGAAACAATCGGTAAGAATTAATAACAGTGTAAGTGATTTTAAAATAATAAATACAGGTGTACCCCAGGGATCGGCTTCTCTCGGCACCAATACTTTTCTTAATTTATATAAATAAAATACATAATGTTAATATTTCTGGTCATTTGGTGTCAGCCGTTTCATGGCCAAAAATTTAGGAAATGACATTTACACCATAAATAAAAGAATTAAGAGCCTTCAACTACAGCTTAACGCAAGTAAAACCAAATGGATGCATTTTAATTTAATGAATCTAAATACACAGACAGCTGAAATTAAATTTCATGAATGTGATGATTTTCATCCTGATACTATTTGTAATTGTGCTTATATATATATAAAAAGAGTATATAATAAATTATAAATATCTTGGATTAGTTATCTCGTCCAACTCGAAATGGAAAGATCACACTACTTTAATTGTCAATAAACTAAGAGCAATTATGAGTTTGATGTTTAAACTAAAATCTGTTGTTTTTTTTCATACAACAGTTTGAGAGAAGTGTTCTATTCATAGGTATTCCCACATATACACTCATGTCCATAAATTAAGGATAATGCCAGCTCCGGCAAATAAAGGTTCAGAAACAAAACAAACGTTATTATTCATAAAGCCCATTTATTAAACAAAAGATAAAGAACAAAAACGATGGTGTATGTATGATACCATTCATAAAAACTACGATTTTGCTCTGGAGCAATTGTAAAAAATATCTCCTTTACAAAAACTTACTATTACATGGTTGGTATGATGGTTAATGCATTGTATGTCTCCCATGCGATGAAATACAGTCCGTACAACGCCTAGGCATGCTGAGTAATAAATTATCGATCTGATCTTGGGGAAGATCACTCCACTCAGCAAGCAATGCTCTCCGAAGTTCCGGTACATACGTAGGAGGTGGTTGACGGGCTGCAACTCGTCGGCCAAGCATGTCCCACACATGCTCTATCGGATTCAAGTCAGGTGAGAATGCTGGCCATTCCATACGGGTTATATCCTCAGATTCAAGGCATTCCTTTACGATGTTTGCTCGGTGAGGACGGGCGTTGTCATCCATAAACACAAATTCTGCGCCCATGGCACCCCTAAACAAACGTACATGTTGTTCTAGAATGATGTCCCGATAAATTTGGGCTTTCATGGTTCCGGTTTAAACATGCAGATCTGTTCTGGAACCCAGTATAATTCCACCCCAAACGAGCAATGCTGCACCACCGTAACGGTGTCGTTCAATGATGTTGTCTTGGTGGTAACGGGTACCTGGCGTTCTCCATATGAAAGTCCGACGTGAATCATACTGCAAGTTAAACCTGGACTCGTCGGAAAACATCACACAAGCCCACTGTGACGATGTCCACATTGCATGTTCTCTACTCCAGGCTAATCGCTGCCGACAGTGAGTTGCCGTGAGCGGAACACATCTGACAGGCCTGCGAGCATATAGACCAATATCTCCCAAACGTCTGTGCACGGTTTGCCTTGAAACTATGGTACCCGTGGCTGCAGATAGCTGACGAGACAGGTCGGATGCTGTGCTCCGTCTGCTTCTTTTGGCAGTTACTGCCAAATACAGGTCTTCATTCAGTGTTGTAACTCGGGGGCTCGTAACTCGAAAATCTGTATCATATACCATTACCAAGAAGAACAATTTATAAAAAATCTTTATGCTTTCTTGCTCCAAGGTTATGCAATTTAATGGTATTAATAGACAACAGCTTTCACTTAATATGTTTAAAAGAGCTATAATAAATTGCGTATTTGAAATAATGAATATTGAACAGTTCATTTTATTTGATAATTAACTAATCACTGTAATTTGAAAGAGAGGGGTAACATTTAAACATTTAAGTAATATTCTAAGAAAAAAGAAGTTAATTTTGATATTGAATATTATTGGGTACGATTGTTGTGACTTGTTGTTTTGTACACTTTCAAGGTTGCCGAGGAGATTTCGGCAACCTTGAAATTGTCTCATTCGTATTACTGTTTATGACCCATGGAAGGATTATATCCCTTTGGGTCAAATAGTGTTTGTTTTGTAGTTTTCTTTTTGTCTTTCTGTCTTGTATGTTTTGATTTTGTCTTGTGTAAATAAACAAATAAATATATATTTGTTCATTAAAAAAAATCAATTTTACTTGAAGAATTGACAAATAGTTTTTTTTTGGTAGGTGGCAGCAGGAGCTCCAGTTCAACGATGTTTCTCTCTTTTATTATTGTTATAATAAGTTAGAAAGTTAGGAAAGTTTTCTTTTTATTTTTTTTCTTCTCTCGTTTATACCGTCCACGAAATTGTTCAGTTAATCTCACCGGTCCGCAGGTAGAAGAAGGTTGAAAAACACTGACCTAGTGAACATGAAAGTATGTGAGCAACCAAAAGAGTGGCTTAAGAAATATTGGGGGGGGGGGGGGGGCTAACCACGCTATAACCGACGGCAAGTTTCAGGAATGAGTGGTCAAAAATATTAGACTAGCATTGGGGGAGGGGGGGGGGGTGTCTGAAGTTCAAAATCCAGCCCACTGGCAGCAAAACCATAAATACTCTTTTATTTACATTTATTCAAATTATAAATTTTTCCTATGATACGTTGATGAAACGCTATTTAACTGTCAAATTCACAATATGTATTATGAGAAATGGCCAGATCATTACGCGCGAGCAGACAACGCTGATAATCGTGTTGGTTGAATCACCACGTGCATGGAGACAACGAACTGAGATAACGGCAGAATTACGACTTCAGTCCTAAACCATCGACAGACTTGATTAACTTGTCAGATTTCTGTTGGTTAGTTCATTTCTGTGAATAAACCTCGAATGCACACGGAAATCGAAATAAAAAAGTGGTATTGCTTGAAAAAGAGAAAGACAGCACGATTATTGAAGATTAGCCGTTCAAATGACTTAATAACCATGAATCAGAAAACATGGTTTCGAAACAAATTGCTTTTTCTCTGGTTTATGAATATTAAGCCGATTTATGAAAAATATTCATAAATCGGGAGCAAGAATATCGAATAATTCTCGCACTGAGCCGGAAATCATGTGTTCTTAGGAGTTAAATATGGTGGTCCTACACAAATTACACAACGTAATCATTAGTACGCAAGGGCAGGTTAACCAGCCCTGCCCGTGCCTCAAGAGACAGTGGTTCTCGAACTTTTCCCATCTGCGACTCCCTCAGCCTTGTCATCGCTTATTTGCGGCTCCCCAGATTAGTTTAGAAAAGAATCATTTCAAAGCACTGAATTCTGTACACTAACTCTTTGAGACACCCCTAGAAGCAGCGACTTACACTTTGTCTGTACTAAGCTACACTACTCCTCTAGACCAGTATTCTTTAACCGGTAAAAATTTCATTCAATCTATGTATAGTTGCTGCATAATTTAAGATTGAATAATAACGTGATCCTTCGTATATTTTCCCAATAAAATAAAATACCGTCTCCGAATTTGTTTCTATTTTTGTTTTTTGCCATCAGCAGGTCCGCAAATTATCCTCTCCCCCATTTATTTATTTACTGCTGGTCCACAAAATATTTCTCAGATTTATTTATCTTTGTCGGCCCGAAAATTATTTTTCCTGTTTATTCATTTCTTTGCTTCTCAGCAAGACCTCTGAGCCCTCATTTATTTCTCTCATTTCCACCAGTCTGTTAAATTTTAACTATTTTAACAAGTCCGCAGGTATGAAAAGGTTGAACAATACTGCTCTAGACCAAGGGTGTTAAACCTTTATGAGAGTGTGGGCCACTTCACTCATTTGAAAACGTTTCACGGCCCATTTAATTGAGTGATCTGGAACATAGCCGCAGATTACTTAAGTGATCTGTAAATGTGCCGCTGATCATTTAAATGATCTGGGAATACGTCACGGCCCACTGAAGTGATGTATGTAGAATTGCACCCGCGGGTCACTTGTAATTAGTTCATTTTTACACAATTGGGTTTGACACTTCAAATGACTTTGAAGGGTCACGTTTCGCCAGCGGGTCATAGGTTGAGCGTCTATGTTCTAGACCAGCGTTCCTCAACCTTTCTGAACCCAAGGACCGGCAAAACGTCTGGAACACATTGACGGACCACTCGTGTCCCGTATTACAGGACATTCCTGCAATTTTGTTTGCTCCGATTTGTTTGTACATATTGTCCCAGATTTCCAGTTTATTTGAATTTTTTAATGTTTACTAAAGTTGTGAGTACAATGCGTTTTCATAATATATGCATTATATTAAGATGGTTATTATTATTATATTATTATGATAAATTATGAATATATAATTTATATTATGGCAAAAAATATCTCGGATATTTGTCCGGTTAAACGTTTTTTTTTTCGTAATTTTAATAACAATTGGTGGTTGTGCCTACTTCTACAACTTCTGACCTTCTTCTTTGATCACAATTGGCGATGTCCTGTATTTCATCCTAGTTAAAAAAAGTCCTCAATTTACCGTATTTTTCTCAATAAAATATAATAATCAGATCATTTGAATATTTTTTCATGGAATACATTTTTTTTACTGCGATTTGTTGCAGTTCTTCATTTCCTCCATCCTAAATTTTAGCAATAGTAATTAGCGAATTGCATTTAAGTCAATAAATTTTGTGGCAAAATTTAGTGATATCCTATACTTAGGACCACATGTTCCTTGATGATGTATGGTGAACCTAAGTATGAAGATGTAATTTTTTTTTTTTAGCCCGTACCATTATCACTAATATTAATTACAACAGTTGAATAATTTCCTCATCCAGTTAGAATTATATTACCAGGTCTGCCTACGAACCACCTATGCCATCATCGTGGACCACCTCTGGTCCGCAGACCATAAGTTGAGACACGCTGCTCTAGACCAAGGGTGGCCCACTTCTCCCTGTTCTAGGGTCAAGATAATGGTCTCACGCAGTATCGCGGGCAGCACTAGACACAAAACTCCGGTATATAAGCCCCATGCACAAGGAAACTCTGGCGTATAAGCCGCACCCAGTATAATTGCTTGATATGGCATCTGGGGCCACAAACATTTTGACTGGATTTATTAACTAATTAAATAAACTCGCCATTTAATTAAATACTAATTATAAATAATTATTAATAAATTATTAACTGAACTTTTTATTTTTTAGAAATGAGTATTTATATGTGTTCTCTCATAGACAGTGAAATCAGCGCAGAAGGAAACTGCGTAAATAGCTGGAGCGTGAACTACAATTTTTTACTAGACCAAACATACAATTTCTTCCAGCCCCTGCAGACTCAAATGCTTGCCCCCCTGCCCATCCTCTAGGGCTGATGGTGGGATTACAGACGGACGAGTAAACAGCCTAGGAAGGTGTATTTAATGTACTTCGGCAAGTATGTGTTTGTGAAATTTATTCATGTATGCGTGTACGTACACGAGAAATATTGTCGAAATCGGGAAATTACAAATCAGAGTTCCAAAAAATATTGAGAAGATACATTTATGGGGTAAATAGTTTTCAGAGCACGAAGGCAACTCTTGGCTCAAAGTCATATCACTTGATGGGAATATTCACAGCTTCAGCGAGGAATTGCCCAGGATGGTTTTTTATACTTCTTTGAGCAGCACATCATAATATCCTCTAGGCAGGACTTCGCAAACTCGAACATGTGATATGTTGAATTAGAGCTGGCATCATGATTGCAGGTGTATTAGTTACAACTTCGGTGGTAAACTTGGTCCGCTTGTTGATGACCTGGCTGCTTCCAGCTAAGCCATCACTGGATAGAATTTTTCCACAGCTCTTGTCAAAGTCGGGAGGTCCACTCCACAAGTCCACAAAACTGGACTTGGAAAAAATATTTTGAGGTTGACACATCTCACTTTTCAAGTTTCTCGGCAACTCTTGTTGAATTGAATGACAATTCAATTCAACATTCACGCTGAATCTAATGTTGTTCTGATGTTGCCAGTTTCTCGCAGCTTGGCCAAATCTTTTTTGCGTGCCTCGCATATTATTTTTTTAATTTTGTTGACTACAATTTCTTGGTGTTGTCAAGAAAACTTATCTTTCTTTTCTTTCAGCAAATTATAAATTTTAAAGCTCTAACTATAGTGGAGGATGGTACTTCATAAACGTTGTTTTAAATAACATTAGTTTTGAATTTTTATGGAAAAACGTACTTAAGGAACAATTTGTTCGTCGAGATTACCTTCACTGGCCTCTGATGATTGAGCAAGAAAATCTGCTGCAGTTACTTCCATAACTTCCACAGTAGGTTTTGAAATCAATCATGTGAACTGTGTGTTTAAAGCGGTTTTGTGTTCGTGTTTTGAAAATTTATCAAATCAGAAAAAAAAATTCCCCTACATTAACCACAATTTCGTCAACTGAAACCATAAAAAATATGTTTTTTCATCTTGTCGCGGGCCGCGCAAAATCACCTAGCGGGCCAGCTGTCGGCCACCCCTTCTTTAGGACTAAAATGCCCTGTTAACCTCTCTTTCTCTCTCACGTGGGCCAATGCCAGATATTTTAGGGGGTCGCCAAATCACTAAAGACCGTCCCGAGTCAATACATGGAAACTATATTGTGCTATACAAGGTGACGCGTATTCTGCCCACAAATTTGAATTGACAGCTGTCAAAGGACGTATGCATATCGTACGCGCATTCTGACAAGTTTGGCAATTCAAATTGGTGGTTCGATTCAATGTGTAAAAATTAGGCCCGATAGAAAACAATGAGGAATATCAAGCCAAAAAATCTTTCGAATGCAACCGCGCTCAAACTACATGTACATCAGTTACGCACGTACATTTCTAACCTAAATCCAACCTGCAAAATTGAATTCTCGTAATATTTGAACGATTCCTGTTGATAAATCCTCTTTCATCAAAAATGTATTTAAAAAAATTAAATATCTTCGGATTCTTCAGACTGTCAAATATATATATATATAAAGAAAAATTAAGAGATTTCAGAGAAGGAAACAAATTAAAAAGAATTTTTAAAAAACTTGAAAGAGCAACTCTCCGGAAACAAGTGACGGAGAATAAGTATTATAAGGATAGGCTGGAATAATGATAATAATAGTAATAATAAATAATTCTATTCTTTACAAGAAACATAAAATCTCGTCGGCGCATCAGAAAATAAAAAAGATGTTTCAAGATAGAAAAGATACGTGTATACAGTGTGTGTGTGTGTATACATATATATAGGTTCGATCGATATACTGTTCAAGTTATTCTGCGAAATCGTTTCTTCCGAAAAACATTTTCTTTATATTTTTCTTCATTCTTTTATACAGTACATATATACATTCTTTGACTCTCCTCATTAATGCCATCAAGGACAAGGCGGATAAATTAAAAGAAGAAAAAAATTATTCCATTTAATTTATTTGTTCGATCATTAGTTGAAAAGTTGCGATTTTCCGAGTACCTCTCCTCCACGCAGGGATTAAATATATAGTAATTGAAATGTTCTACTCTGTATGAATTCGATCAGTTTATTGTATTAAAAGGAGGAAACATTACTTTAAGTCATTTTTCTCTTCGGTGATTGTTTTTGGATTTCATGAATAGTTGAAATTCTTTGGAACGTTTTATTACCAATTCATTGATTCCGACTGAAAATGTAATCTCTATAAAATTTATGAAAAACCTGGCAGGTAGTTCGGTGATTAGCGCACGCTCTTCCGGCTTTTTTGGCGATGGATTGGAGACCTCGATGGAGGTGAAACCTAGGTGGTACTCTGCGAATAAAGAAAAATATCGTTCTAGAGGGGTTACCTATCGTTATATCGAGAGGTAGCATTACCATCGGACTGACTCCACCAAATTTATGCCATTGGAGGCATCTCTTTTGAATTAGCGCTGTTAGTACCACGTAAAATGCATTTGAGAGCATTTTTAGCTTTAAAAAATTCCATTTCATTAGTTGAATAAAATTCAGTTAGTTTCACTCTGTGTAAAGTAGTTTCCCTCACAACACTTTTGTATAAAACACGGAAATTAGCTCCATGGTTACTTCATTTACACTTTCAGAGGGTATACAGTAGCCACGGTGCTTATAAGAATCACTGGTTATGAGAATCAACCGCTTATAAGAATCAAATCAGCAGAACGAAAACCAAATGCTGTTCTAACATAGGAAATCATCGGTTATAAAAATCAGATTTACACTTATAAAAATCAAACAAAAACTTTTTTTACGCAAAAACTGCCACCGTTCATCTCACTGATGGGAACTTGTAGACTAATTTTGATCATTCACAAAATTATTTGAAGGACTACTTGCTGTGATTTACTTTCGTAATAAAACATCCCGTACTGACTGTTGCCTCCCCACCCCCAAACAATAAGGATTACAGGTTTGTAGAAAAGTGAGCTACCTTCCATGAATGGCAAAATTTATCAATAAGAAGTTTATGGTTCGAACAAACAAAAAAACTGGTCAAGTTCCTTATAAACGAATCTATCTAGAGCAGTGTTTCCCTATGTGGGGCAATATCTCTTCACGGCGGGCGCTATAGTAAGACCTCTGGGGGAGGGGGGGGGTATAAGCTACGGGTGCAGCATAGGATCCTATGGGTTGGCTTTAGCTGTGGGGTGGGGAAAAAGATTAAAAAAATATTCTGAAGAAAAATATTCTGAATAAAGAAGGCGATGGAACAAAAAGTTTGGGAGCCTCTAATCTAGAGTTATATGAGCTCGGATAATAGTCATGGCCCATATCCTAGAGCAGAGCCCTTAGAAGGAAATATTTGGTGAGTCTACAGTCAGAGCCAGATTTTTCAGGGGTTCCTCTAGTAAATTTATTGCATGAAAGAGCAGAAAACGATGAGAATCATCCCGGGTCAAAGGGCTGGAGCCCTGTCAGCCCCACCCTTGTGGGGGGCCATAACAATGCTACAGTAGCAGTACAGTTGCTGTGTAACATTTTAGTATTCTACATTGACAACGAACGATGTCTAAGGACAGCGTTATGCTATAGATGTTTAAACTAATTTAAAATTTTATAAATTAAAAATTTTCAATAAGAAATTAATAACGTTTTTCGGTTTTTACTTTGAAAACATAATCTCGCCTGAAGTTGCCCCCCCCCCCTTTCGTACTTCAGGGGTAACTGGTAGAGTAACCAGCAAAAAAATTACCGGGTATAAGAATCAACCGCTTATAAGAATCAAAATGGCTGAAAAAAACATGCTTCTTATAAGCGGCGGCTACTGTATACATTACTGGCAATACCCGAAATGGCCGAGAGTTCTGGCCAAAGTCAGATTTTCAGAAATAATTCGGGCTTTAGCCGGCCAATTCGCGAAGTCACCGAAGATCCTTGGCCAAAGTTCGATGTACTGATGTAAGACGGTTCGGTAAGCGCCAAATCCATTTTTTTTTCATAGTAGCTTTATGGGATTAGCTCCATGTGACGAGAGAAAAAAAGAAGAAATTTGAAGAGAAAAAAACCATTTTATTAATAAAATGTAGACGTATAGTTTTTTTCTGTAAAATTTTGAAAAAAAAATGATTCCCGCCGCATCATGACTACGGTTTGATGGAATCCTATGACTGGCGTGGACATAATGATCACGGAAAATATGCCAACTTGGCGATGACCCCGAATCATGTCTTTTTTTTACCGGACTTTGGATAGGGATTTCCGGCCACTTCGCGAACTGGCTGGCCAAAGCCCGAAATTCGGACATTGGACGGATCAATATTTAACTAAATTGGCCAATTCTTGAACTGCTAGAATTGGCCAATTCTGCACTAATTTCAGGCTTTCTTTGGTAGTAATATATACACATGTTGTTAAACACCTTCAAAAGAACAAACACTCGTGAGGAATTTAAAAATATATTGAAGGTAGAATATCAAAAATATCGTTATATTACGTTTTTCAAAATATCCTCAAAAAATACCGTTATAGAGGAATTATCGTAGTAAAGGATACCGCTATATCGACAGGTGTTTAACATTAGACTACAAGCAATTCCAAACATGATTCGAAAAAAATATCGTTGTATCGTTGTTTCACTGTAAAAACAATTACCATCAAAGTCATATACACAAAAATGACGCTACAGAGCAGAAACTTTGCTCTGTGGCGATAGACCGGGGTTGTGTACAATTGATAAAGTGGAGTGAAGCCTTTGTGAACTGATTGGAATTTTTCTGGCATGGCCAGATCTTCTTTGGCCACCTATTTATATCCACTTCCGTAAGACAGAGTTGCGAGCCATGATCTGGTCAGAGGAAGTCAACCGATTGTTGATTAATGCATAAAGAAATTCTAATTAGGAATTTTTCAAATTCCTAATTAGAAGGAATATGATTAGGGGGGAAAAAAGAGAAATCACCAAAACTTTATAATCAGAATTTATGGTCATCACAATAAGAATGCGCAAAATGTCGAAGACTCGTTGATAGAAACTGCCATTGAATCATCATTTATTCGTCTGAATGTTTATTATTATCATCATTGAAGTATGCAATAAAAAGTAACAAATTTTTTTTCAGAAAATTCTGAAAAATGTTAAACATTTCTTTTTGTTTTCCTTATGTCTTCAGAGAAAGTAATTACGCAGTAACTTCTTTTTCTGGCTTAAACACATCCATTATTACGTTCAGTACATTCGTAAAAGCAAATAACCGAGTGAGCTGGGTATTTATTGTGTTGTGTTCGTTGTTTCCTTCACTTGGTATGTTGATGACAGGCGGGCGGGCGTCTGTCTGTTAACTCAGCATGAAAGACTCTGTGACAGACGGACGCACGTCATCGCAGACATTCGCTTTAATGATGTTGGTAAATAATTACAGCAACGGCCTTTCTTTCCACCCTTTTGCCAACATTCTCAGTCAATTCAGTCTAATTCCTTTTATCAAAGGTTACATCCACGAGCTCTCTATGTGTAAATGAAAATTAGATACACAGCACCGTGAAAACGACCGTTCGCTTGTAAAAGATGGTAATTTAATGCAGATTAAGTTAACTTTGCGAAGAAAAATAGAGTAGTTTCGAACTCTTGAAGAGATGCCAAAATATTCGGAGACTACTACATGTGGGCGTAATCCTTGATAAGTCTGTGCTTGGCTATCGGTCAGCGGTCAATCACTCACTCGACTCATTTCTCATTAATGGACGTCGTTCATTTGAGAGTTTTCAACTGCTTTCTATCAACGACGACATTATTGATTACACACGAAGTAGCTTCTTGAGAACTCGATACAGTTTGTATTCCATATGAATGAAGTTCAATTCATATTCATTAAGCATAAGGATTTAAAGTTAACATGCGGTCTGCACATTATGCAAAAGCTGGATGTAGTGTTTCACACCACACAATATGGGTGATGTTACGTATGGAATTACATTAACATGACCATTAACATGAAAGGAGAGAAAATCCCCCTGATAAGGAGCGATAAAAATAGGCTGGCCGTCCAGTTCACTCACGCAAATTCGAGGCGCGAATGCGAGCCTTCCATTTGAAAAAGTCTACCCGCAGAGAGCAGACAATACTTACATAATGCGGACAATCAACACGATACTTACATAAATACGGACATCCAGGTATCTGCCACTTCCAATACGGATGGCAGATGCCAGCACCACTAGAACACGAAACATGCGTATAACTCTGACAATATAAATATTTTAGGTAGTTAGGGGCTACAACATATACTCAGAGCACACGTTCCGGCGTGTACCAATTCGTTAGAAATTATTCAAATGAATGATTATGAGCAAGGGCGTCGGAAGTGTTTTGCTCTTGTGGGTGCTCATCTTGAGTTTCGTGTAGGAATTTTCAATTTCTGATTGCCTTCATATACGTATATGCATATATATATATATTTCTCCAAAAATAATTGCCAATTGTGTGTGTGTGTACATACATACATCTTATACATAAATGTGAACGTATATATGTCTGTACGTGTGTATGTCTGTTCTTTATACAAATCTAGTTTTAGGCCGATCGTCACCAGATTTTGCACATATACCAAACAGGACCGGAATTGAAGCGTAGGCTACTTTAAAATTTCGTCAGAGCTGGGCAAATGCCAGAAATGGGTGAAAACTGTCGGGCAACAATGGTTTTGGGGCCTCAACAATCACTTTCGGAACGTTTACTTTGGTTACCGTGGTTCCCAACAATGCGTTTCAGACGTGTATATGTCTTTACAATGGTTTGTCACATCTTTAATGCTGCCATTAGAACAGTTTATTCCTTTATAATGATTTGTCACTTTTCCAGTCTTCCCAGTAATTGAAGAAAACCCTGGAAGCACCGGGTATTTTTGCTAGCCTATATACAGAGTGTCCTGTAAGTGCTAATGCGGCCTTTATCTCATCAAATATATCTCACAAGGGATTACCTGAAGTTTTTAATTAAAATATTTAAAAATTAAATTAATTTTTTCTTACTCAATCAGAAATTTTTTTCATTAAGAAATAATTAATACGTTATACATATATAAATATTTTACGGAGTGGGCAACGTCACCGGGTATCAGCTAGTATACATATACAGAGTGATTCAAAACTCAACAGACTTTTAAGGGAGGAGAAAACGCAAAAATAAAACTGAATCACATAGGAATGTAGCAGACCGGAAACCCCAACCTAATTACGTTTTTTCCATTTCCAATCATTGGAATGCCGAAGAAGAAGAAGTTACCTTCGCTTTTTGTATAAAATTGTCAATAACATAATTGATGGCCGCTACCTTCTTCAACTTGTTGATTTTTCTGTGGCAATTGGAAATAGGCCTGTTCGGCGAAATTTTCGCCTCCCTAAACCCCGAACAAATATTTTTCGACGGTCCCCTATTTTTGAGATGTGCAATATATATAATCAGTGCGATGTGAAACCCGATATGTTCAATTCAATTATAAGAGAATTTCTTAAAAGTTATGTGTGAGTATTGAATATTCATGTTATTATGCTTTTCCGTATGTATTTGTATTCTACCACTCGTTTTTGTTTTGTAGTTTGTTGTATTTGTGTTTTTCTTCTTTTGTCCATCTCTGTAATTGGGCAATCCTTGCCTGTTGAGACGTGAATAAATAAATAAATACTATTAAACCAGACATGCAACTCGTCCATATTCCTCCGCGGAACTTCTAATGAATTAGTACATGTTGGAATGTGTGTATGTGTAGTGAGCCTTCCGTGAAGTTTATTTCCCTGTAATGCTAGTTTTGTGTAGTGCTACCATCTTCAATCAATTTTTTAAACTATGAGTTTTTTCTCAACTCAGTGAGTGTAATGAATGAATAATTGCAATGTTGTAGGCCTGTTGCTCTCAGCGGCGAGACTTTTTAACGGGGAGATCGACTTACATTCGCGCCTCGAAGTTGGGAACCGTAGAAAAACAACTTCAGCCGACCACCACTGCGGCGACGGTGGGGCTAGAACCCGTATCCTTGCGATGCGAGTTCATCACTATGACCACTCGACCACCACAGCGGCCTGTAATCAGCTGGAGGATAAATGGAGATGCAGAAATGACAAGTCAGTAATGGGTGGAAAACTTTTTATTTAGCGATACTTAACACGAGGACAGTACGTGTACACGTTAAGTTTCACAACAAGTGTTCAAAGTTCTTACCATCCACAGTTATGCACGCTTCACACAATGGTGACGCATTAATTGTCGAACCCTTTCAAAAATACCCGGCATTTCGCGGTCGTTTGCAGCCGCGATGGAAATTCTTGTAACGAGGTCGGTGCACCCTCAATCGTGCATAACTGTAGACAACATAGGCGTACGCAGAATTTTCTCGGAGGGGGAGGGGGGGTTCAGATTTTTTTCCTTCTCGGGGGGGGCTTACGTTTTTTCCTGCAAAATAACACTATAATCTTGGCTCAAGGGGGGATTGGAACCCCAAAAGCCCCCTTTACGTACACCACCAACCTTGGAACATATTAGGCTAGGCTGGACACGAGTGTTGCCTTGCCTTCAACCCTGAATTGCCAGAAGTCAGCCAACATCAATAAAGCTGTGCAGCCTTGGACATTGAGCAGCACAACCAAGATGGGGATCCCCTAAGAAAATGACAGAAGCAACCATAGCTGCTACTTTTTAATTCAAAAACCGTATCGTCATAGCGTACAGCTCAATTGATGGTGTTGAATGTTGAGGATGAGTGATTGTACGGTCGTGGATAACCATACAAACATCAGCATTTGCGACCTCTCAATAAACGTGACCTTATCGAGTGATTTCCCCTGAAAAGAGAGAGATTGAAACATTCATCTTCAGCCACACATTTTTCCCCCCAATGTTTTTAAGGGCACTAGGTGAGTGCGAGGCGTCGGAATTCCCACTTGTACCTGTGCCAATATTGGTTTACTAATATTATTTTGTGTGTGTGCGTGTGTCTTTTAACCCTTGTTCTTCGCCCGAAGCAATTATAAACGCGAACGTATCAGAATAATGACCGAGTGCAGAGGAGAGAGGAAATATTTTTGGTAGTGACGTGCGTGAAATTGTAGGTCGGTGTAAGAGCAAAAGCACTAGTTTCAGGCATTTCCTTTTGGCATACGTATTTTGTATTGGTCTGATTTTCCTTCATACAATAATTGTTCAAATAAATAAATACACCTAATATATGATGTTTTCAAGTATGATGAAAATGGCTTCATTACATTACGTAAGTGATTTTTGAAAAACGTGGAAATATATTCCAGACTGAAAAATAAAATAATACTAATAACGATTGGGATGGGGGGTTGTATTATATCTCCTTTTAGTAAAATGAGGCCGGTCTGGTAACCAAACCTGAAGACGAATCCACGTAATTGAGGCATCGTTAGATTTTTTTAAAAAACAAGATTTGGCCCATAGAATAAGCATATCTCTGAATAGTAGACTTCCTGAAATATAACGTAAAACGTAAATATAACGTATAGAACACTTGAATGATTTCGTAACAGGTCGCAGGTTACAATGAAATGAACTTATTCATAATTTTAGATTTTTTTCCAATTTTAAATAGCATAATGACGGTTTTTTAAAACAAAAAGTGGAAAGGGCCAAGACTGGGGAAAGGTATGTGGTGGGGTCTAGATCCCTAGACACCGGGGGACCACAGGGATGTCGAATTCCCACTTAGGTCACTGAAATGGGGGCATTAAAATGGATGTTTACCCAGGCCATCAGAGTTATTATTTTTTTATTATAAGACAAAATAAAAGTTCCGCCCCCCGGGGGGGGGGCAACACGAGCATCTCCGGCAAAACCAGAATTTATTGATAACGTGAGTGCTATTTATTGATATACTAGGGGGGGGCTCTGCCCCCCTGCCGCCTTTGGCGGCCAACCCCCCCCCCCCCCCCCCACTTCTCTCCCGGACATATCTTGTTTATTTCGTCCCACTTCATCAGCGTGCTATGGAAAAGGGGGAAAGGGACGTGTGAAAGCACCAGCCTACTGAAGAAGCGAATTTTAATGAAAATAATAATAAAGCAACAAAAAACAAATGAGATTCATCAAGTATCCCCAGAAAACTTCCCCATGGGGGTCCCCAGATTCAATTCGCTGAATTTCAGTGGGGGCCCCACACTGGATATATCTTGGGCTACCGATGTGTTGCAAATTTTACAATGTTAAACCACAAAAATCAATGAGATACATTCAGGGGCACCGAATTACAACCTGCCAACATTTCCATGAAGCCCTGACCTGCAAGCTTGTCGGACACCCCCCTGTGAGAATTTTTCATTTTTATCAATTTTACAACGAATAAAATCCAGGGCCCCCAAACAATTACCCGGGACACCAATTCGCATACTTTTGGTGGGGCCCCAGACTGGCTATATCTCGGGTTTCGGCTGTGGCAAATTCTACAACAGAAAAGAATGAGATTCATCCAGGGCCCCCAAAATCAAACATGTAAACATGGGGCCCCCCGACTTGGAAGCTTGTCGGCATCCCCCGGTGCGAGTGCCATGAAAAATTTTCATTTGTATTCGTTTTACGAACGAATAAAATCCAGGGCCCCCAAACAATTACCCGGGACACCAATTCGCATACTTTTGGTGGGGCCCCAGACTGGCTTTATCTCGGGCTTCCGCTGTTGCAAATTCTACAACAGAAAAGAATGAGATTCATCTAGGGCCCCCAAAATGAAACCTGTAAACATAGGGCCCCCGACTTGGAAGCTTGTCGGTCATCCCCCGGAGTGAGTGCCATGAAAAATTTTCATTTGTATTCGTTTTACCAACGAATAAAATCCAGGGCCCCAAAATGAAACCTGTAAACATAGGGCCCCCGACTTGGAAGCTTGTCGGTCATCCCCCGGAGCGAGTGCCATGAAAAATTTTCATTTGTATTCGTTTTACCAACGAATAAAATCCAGGGCCCCCAAACAATTACCCGGGACACCAATTCGCATACTTTTGGTGGGGCCCCAGACTGGCTTTATCTCGGGCTTCCGCTGTTGCGAATTCTACAACAGAAAAGAATGAGATTCGTCCAGGGCACCCAAAATGAAACCTGTAAACATGGGCCCCGACTTGGAAGCTTGTCGGCCATCCCACGGAGCGAGTACCATGAAAAATTTTCATTTGTATTCGTTTTACCAACGTATAAAATCCAGGACCCCCCAACCAATTACCCGGGACACCAATTCGCATACTTTTGGTGGGGCCCCAGACTGGATATATCTTTTGCTTCCGCTATCGAAATTTTTCAACGTTAAAGCAGCAAGAAAACAATGAGATCCATCAAGGGCCCCTGGAAATGAAAACTTTTTACTTATACGTGAAATCTTCCCCGGGCACCCCGACCCTGTGTTGGGAGCACTGCTGTTGTGTGTGTATATTATACATATATATACCTCTCGGCATGGACCTCCCCCCCCCCCACAAAGGAAGGGCTGACAGGGGCCACAACGATTCTTATCACTTTTTGATTTTTCACACTATAAATTAATCACAGAGGGGCCCCTGAAAAGCTGGTTTAGGGGCTCGAAATCTAAATTCCAGCCTAAGGGCTCTGCTGTAGGATGTAGGAGCCTCTTGGTACATGCACATAACATGGTCCCGATGGGTCAAATGGGTCCCGATATGTGAATATCGACCCAATATATGATATCATATCGATATATGAATATATGAATATGAATGTACGATATATGAATGTGAATATCGATATATGAATATGAATGTACGATATATGAATGTGAATATCGATATATGAATATGAATGTACGATGTATGAATGTGAATATCGATATATGAATATGAATGTACGATATATGAATGTGAATATCGATATATGAATATGAATGTACGATATATGAATGTGAATATCGATATATGAATATGAATGTACGATATATGAATGTGAATATCGATATATGAATATGAATGTACGATATATGAATGTGAATATCGATATATGAATCGAACCCACTTCCGTAACAGATTTCCGTCACTCAAAAATTTCACCCACTTCCGTCACTCGGTTGCTTAGCAACAGGCCCTTTTCGAGTTTGTTTGTGATTTTATATTATAGAATAGATATTATAGAATAGATATAGTACATCGCAATTAAAATTATGTAAATCGAAGAATCAAATGAATCAAGTGAAAATTAAAGTGCAACGGGCACCGATAATAAACAATTATAAACAAGTTGCATAAAATCATATCGGAAAAGGGGAAATCAGAAGTTTGATCGATCAAGGATTATATGAAAAAAGGGCAGAGTACCCCATTTTGCTCTGACAGTTCAATCCACGCCGTTTCATTCATTCTTGAGCACTGTTGAAGATCCCGTGGGCCATCAAGAGCGTGCGTGGCTCTTTTCTGCACCCCCTCGACCTCTGTAAGTCAATGTCCCTCTGTAAGTATGGTCTCCACAACCTGACGGTATACTGCAATCCAAGATGAACTAAGCAGCATATTTGAATGTTAAAAATCAGAGGAATACAGCGCGCGGGGGGGGGGGGGAATCCGAGATTATTCTCCTCATTTTTTGTGTTTTTCACGCAAAAAAAATAATATAGAGTGGCCCACCAAAGATCCCAGCCCGCTGCAGGATGTGGGGGTTGTCCCTGCCATGAAGCTGCACTGGAACAGATCTGGGGATGCTGCACAAGAAAGAGATGTGGGGCCGTCTCAACAGCATCATGGGTCATGAGTAAAATGATTTTCGGGGCCCCTACCTAGCTGAATGTACCTGGCCACCAATCTGCGTTGTGCCGCCTCAAAAAAGGATGGAACTGACAGGGTTCTAGCACGGGGACTCTTATTAGGCGATTCTTATTAGTTTTTGTTTCTGTCACACTGTGGCCCCCATGTTTAATCTGGCTGAGGGACCGCCAAAGATGCCAGTGTAGGGGCCCTGCTGCAGGAGGGGGGGGCATGATCTGCATACTTACACTCCATAATCATTAAACCAAATCTCATTATCACGTGGTGACTATACTATTGAGGGCGATGCCTAGGTGGATATATGTGGTGAGACGGAACTGGTCACAACTCACGAGGTCTCTTAAATCAAAATTTAAGTTGGAAACAAACGTGAAGACAGAAGGTAAAATTTCTTCCTAAATTAGTCTTTTTTTTACTCATTTCCTCCGTCATAATGCTTTCTAAAAAATCACAGAATGACACATACATTATTGAGAGTTTGTTTATACGTCGCTCGTTCGTCCGATTTAGAAACCGTTCCGAATAGTTAGGACAGCGGTATTTCAGGTTTTCCACGGAGCTGTGAAGGCGAAACGAATATAAATACTATAACGAAGGCCTATCACCCACTGTCCTTGCAGCTAAATTTTGGTGGGTTTTTTTTTTCCACGTCCTTTTCTTTCCTCGTTGTCTTCGAGCAATAGCAAGAAGTAAATGCTCGCCCCAGAGACAAACAGGAAAAAGATCAAGTCAGTTTTTCTTTTTCAAATCCTCCAAGCGATAGATAGGCGTGGTGTGTTCGTTCCTTTCGTCAGTTAACGTTAACGTAACGTGTACAAATAATAATAAGTACTACTCAGAAGGACCAAAATAAAATCGTTTTTGCCTCAGTAAAAAGGTGCGGAGAAGATTAGCGACGCAATTTGCTTGGAAGTGACTACTGTACTAAATTGCTGCACCGGATACACCGTCGTTGTATTTATACATCAATTTTTTGCCGTTTCTTCCCAAAAGTAAACTTTTCTTTCGAATCTTTCCTTTTTTACGAGCAAATTAGTCAGTCAAGAAATCCCTCGGGGCAACGGTTCTCTGGTTATCGAGGACGCGCGAAGAAAAAAAGAGTGAATCATATAGTCGTAGTTGGGCATTTGTATATATATAAAGGCAGCATTATTTCAACCACCCTTTCTTCACGCGTGGAAGGTATCTGTCGAAATAAAAATCTTGAGTGATTCCAGTCGTGATTGTATTCATATTTTCCAACCTTAACACGCATCTAATCTGGAATCTTCCTGTGGAGATTTCTTTCTGTTTTGGTGACGAGTTATAAGCACATGTACACTAAACATTCGATATAACGAGTATAGCTAAAACAAGAATCTAGCTATAACGACTGATTTGCAAGTAGTACTCGTCATATAGCTGATGTTTGGTTTGGTTATAGTTGAAAATCAAGAAGCATTCGCTATAACGTCAAAAGAATTCTCAAAAATGCCAGTTTTTCCTTTAGTGACTCATCATGGCACATGCTGAAAGCGGAGGTTTTTAACAATTGGCTGATGCGAAGATGAATTAAAGAAAGAGAGAGAATTCAACTGCACTTGCGGGGAATGAAACTAACGTCTTTCATTTGTCGGATGAGTGCGCTAGACTATAAGTGAGAGGACGTGGGCTCGATTCCCCGCATAAGCAGTTGAATTTTCTCTCTTTCCTAAATTCATCTTCGCATCAGCCAGCTGTTAAAAAATTTCGTATGGATAGCGGAGAGTGTCATCATCCTCGGACATGCTGAATCGACACAGGAATGTCAAATTTTTTGACTCCCCCTTCTTCCTATTTTGAGGCTTCCCCACTCTACATTTGGGATATATATATGACGATTTTATTTGACTTTTGTCTCACCCACTGACTAAAAGACTACTGCTACTAAACCACACATGCACCTCGTCCATATTCCTCTGAGGAACTTCTAACAAATTGGTACATGTTGATGTGTATGTCCATGTTGTGAGCCTAACGTGAAGTTTGTTTCTGTGTAGTGCTTGTTATAGTGCTGCCATCTATTTTTCGAAATGTGAGTGAAGTGTAATGATTGAAGATTTTACCGTTGTAGGCCTGTTGCTCTCTGTGGCGAGACTTTTTAACGGGGAGATCGACTCGCATTCGCGCCTCAAAGTTGGGAACCACAGAAAACCAACTTCAGCCGACCACCACTGTGGCAACGGTAGGGTTCGAATGACTAAGAGACTACGGTAATTAGAACTTAAGTACGAAAGGAATGGAAATGGCCGTCGATATGGGTCGGTTCTGACGTCAAGCGTCCAGGTCAGTGAGTTGGTTTGGCTATATTTATTATTGCAGCAGAGCTGGCGACTTAGCCAATAAAATTGCTCAATCAACCATTTGGCTTGTTCAAGAATCGTTCAGGAAATTTGTATTTCTTCGTTGAGACAGAGCGGTGGGTCATGTTCTAGTTACGAGGAAGAGGTACCAGAGCTTACAGTTTACAGTCGTTTCCGAAAGACTGAAGAAGTCGAGAGAAAAAAACTTTCCGATCAGCGGAAAAACTCTTTAACGAGTCCATACAGACATATGTCGACCCGGGTTCGAGCCCCACCGTCACCAGAGTGGTGGTCGGCTGAAGTTAGTTTTCTGTGGTTCCCAACTTCGAGGCACAAATGTGAGCCGATCTCCTCGTTGAAAAGTTTAGCAGCTGAGAGCAACGGGCCTACAACGGTATGCTATTCAATCATTACACTTCTTCATGCATGGGTTAGAAAAATTGATGGCAGATGGCAGCGCTACACATAACCAACGTTACACAGAAACAAACTTCTCGGAAGGTTCACTACACGCACACACACACATTCCCACATGTACCAATTCGTTAGAACTTCCTCAGAGGAATATGGACGAGGTGCCTGTGTGGTTTAGTAGTCCATAAAGACGTGGAAATGATCAGTGATATGATAATTGAGAATTTTAATTGTTCGGCAGGGTCGTCTTAAGAGCATCATGGGTGGCCCCCCCCCCGGACAAAATAATTTCTGTGAGTCCCCCCCACCTGGGTCAATCTCGAAGAACTTAAACATATGTCATTATCGTGAGACTCCCTCTGCATTTGAGGTCTCCGCTCCATTCCCGGGTGAACTCATGCGTTAAGATGGCACTGTTGTTCGGTTAGCGACGAAATCGCTTTGGTAATACGAAATTCTACACAAAAATGTTTCACAGAATCAACTGCTCTGACACCCAAAATCAATTTCATGATAAGAATTCTGTTTATTTGTTATTTAGAACGAAATGATCTAAAAGACGTTTTAATGCAGGTAAGGCAGCCAAACACAAATTTGGCAACATAAATACCTTAGGGGGCCTTACACATACACCCAGAACACACATTCCGGCATGTACGGATTCGTTAGAAATTCCGCAAAGAAACGTGTACGATGCACATGTACGGTTAAACAGTATCAGTAGTAGTAGTAGAAGATAAGGTAAAACAATTTTCTACAATTTTTATAACCTGACAGCAAAAAATGGAAATTTTCTTATAACGAGAAGTCTGTTATAACGACATGTTTGTGAACTCTCGTTATAACGGACTTATACTGTAAGTATTTAAGAATAAATTCACGTTTTTTTCGGGTTGTACGTCAATGATTTCTCCGTAGACTCGCATCGCATAATAAAAAAATTTCCATCTGAGTTATCACTCGTTCTTAAAACAATCATATTCCTTTCATATTTCTCCAGAGCTGATTGGTGGGAAAAATAGGCTTCTATTCAAATCGATCAGCTGAAATATTATGGTCATCCCATTACCTGCTTGGCTTACGTGACCAGGTGCAGATGGCATATAATAGAGCTCCTTTCCTCTGTGGGCAGGTGCCTCAGCAAAGAAAGCATACCAAGGATAAAGGTGCATTTATGATTTTACCGGCTGTGGGCTATGGAAACTTTGCCATCCTCCTCCAAAGTGGCGATCGGCCATTTCAAGACAGGGTAGATATAGGAAAAGTTGGTATGTCACTCAAAATACGGGACGATCCAATCCAGCAATATGCTGCCCCCCCCCACATTACCCTGTATCCGCGCCTGTCCTCCTCCTGTTCTAGTCCACTGCCATCTTGACTACACTGAGTCACGGTGACAATGTCTAGTTTGTGACTTTCTTGACCACCCAACTCGGCTAATAGATGAGGACAACAATAGTCCCTACATGGTGCTCTCTCTCAGTAGTTACATTCTAGGACAGAGGTCTTCAATCTTTTCCTAGTCGATAGTGTTGCCTGCACCCATCATCAAAAGAGGAGCGCCCTTACGCCAAGTTTGACATGCGAATGCATTAAATCAGGATGGTTTGAATCCTTGAATGCAATTTGTACGAGGTGTTTAATTGTAACGTTGATCAAGTGATCGCGAGCAAAAAATCGGACACGAGCATGGAGCACTCTGGGTGCTCGCGAACAACGGGTTGAAGAAGGTTGTTCTATTATCGTCATGAGCTATTAGCTGAGTTAGAAGGCTGACCATTACACAGTTCCTTTCACCGTAAACTTTTGCTCTGAGGCTCTCAAACTTTTTTTTTTGGTATCTTATCTATGGGGGTGTTGCCCTAGTCCACGTTTATTTGCTGCTCCCAGAATCAAGAAAGAACCGCTTCAAAGCACTGAACATGCATGCATCAATATCGCCAGTTCGCCACAACACTCCTAGGAGCCGCAACGCACATTTCGAGAACCACTGCCCCAAGGGAGGGAAATATCAGTGTTTCTGTTGCGTAAAGGTCTGGCGCCTTTCCCGGAATGCGGGAGGACGGAGGTTTGATTCCCTCGAGGAGACCTGCGAATTTTTTTTCCGAAATTCAGCTCCGCTTCGTATCCAGTCAGATTATTTTGATTATTTTGGTTTTTTGGTGCAACCTACGAAGATCATGCTGCGCAAAAGGAAAAAAAAAGTCAGTCGTCTATATTCTGTATGATTACAGTCGATCCTGTTTATAACGTTTTCCCACTTAGTACGGCGCATTGTCGTGGTCTCAACTCTAATTCTCATTAAGATTTCCCGTTTAAAGCTTTTTCTCGCTTACAACGTTTTTTCATGACGGTTTTTTGGATAACGTTATAAGCGGGACCCACTCTTTCTTTGTCGGACATCTCTTTCTCTCTCTCTCGAATAATAAATACACTATAGTGTTTTTTAATCAGGTCATAAATGAGCGATTTGTGATTTCTCGCGAAAACTAGTGACATTTGGCAATAAGTTGGAGATAGTCCATCATGTTGAAATTTCCCCCTTCTACCTATAAGTTACGCGAGAACGCGTTTCTAAGGCCATAGCAAGGAACCAAAGAGGTCTAGTGTCCCCCCCACCCCTCACCAAAATGTTAGCAAATTACTAGTTTTTTACGAATAACACTGTTGAATCTTTGTTGAAACTATCAGTTTGTTCCCCCCCCCCGAAATACTTACCCTACCCAATGCCGCCTCAACGCATGGGCCCACACGGGCACGGCCCGAGGGCCCCAAGAGAAGAGGGACCTCGGAAAAACGAGAAGTAGTTAAATTTTTCCAGAATTGGCCAGGTAGGGCCTCAGAAATATCACTTGGCCCGAGGGCCCACGATGCTCTTAAGTTGGCCCTGGCCCTACCCCCCTCCGAAATACATTTCTCGCAACGGCCCTGCTTGTTTCTTATCTCGCGATTTCAACTACAGGTGAAAATGGATCGCTGCAGGTGTGCGTGTCCGCCGTGAGTACCTTCCGTCCGCATGTAAAACACATCCTATCCCAACACGTAACCACTTCTCATCGATTATGACAGATTTCCGATGAAATAGATTTAGAAAGGATGTCTATAATATTACACAATACAGTTGGTGCGCATTAATCGATCACGGATCAAGGGGAAAATTATTCATTGTTACCGATTGAGGAAATGGTGATTTAAGGTTTAGCCATTATATATATATTCACCCGAAAAAGTTTTCGGGTGAATATAGTAGTTAATTTTATAAGAGAAAAAGTTTTCTTTTGGAATAATCGTCAATCTCTTCATTGTCATTGAGAGGGATACCAAAAAATCAAGGGCGTAGCCAGGGGGGGGGGGGACTTGGGGGTCTGGTCCCCCCCCGAAATGTGAGAAAATGACCGAAAAAAGGGAAAAAGATGTCCAAATCTATTGTTCTGTCACTTTGGTCCCCCCCCGAAATGAAAGTGGTCCCCCCCCGAACGAAATTTCTGGCTACGCCCCTGCAAAAAATAGAAAAATTAAACTCAGTGAAATGTTTTTCCTCTCTCTCAAGAGAACACACAAGTACGTTTTGTGCTCTAGTTGCACAAAGATTTAGAGACAGACAGAGAGAGATAGATGTCACGGAACTTAACGCGTCACTGTGCGTGTTGAATGGTTGACCTTCAACACTTTCTGCTGGACCAAATATACCCGGATGGACCACTTGGCACTCAAATATTTTGTTTTACAGCGTGAGAAATTTTTGTGAAGTAAAATTGGTTATATTTCGCTTTATGTTGTTCCATTTAGGTGCTCGATTTTAGTTTCCCCCCATTTTAATGTTTTGTAATAAATCAACCGCAAAGTGCTTTGAAAGCCTTTTTCTTTCGCCATCTTGTTTTCGCTTGTTCATTTCCTTGTTTCTCTACCCCTTTTTCCTTCCCCCTCCCGTAAATAAACCACACGTTTGCGCATGCGCACTATTTTGTTTCCCCCTTTTCTTTTCTTTGACTGTCTTTTCTTATAAGCTGAAGCCAAACACACGTGCATACACACACAATAGTTAGACGAAAGATGGCTGCTTTTTTTTTTTTGAAGAGACACCAGTAAAACATCCAGCAGATGATAGATTCGACTTTTTTATCAGAGCAAGTCCAGATAAGATAAGGCCCAGCAAGAAGAAATACACGCGCGAGCCTCATTCTGACGCACATAAACAAGCTAATACTGGCCATTTAATGACGGTTTACGTAAACTTTATTTTTTGCTGTTTTTCAAAGTGATAGCCATACTAATAATGGTAAATATATTACCAAATGATCGGCCATTCGAAGCGAGAGAAGAAAGATTCCGCCAAGATTATGAAAGGGCAATTCAACAAATCACATTTGGGGTTTATCTCTGGAAAGCGAGTCACCAAATGAGGCGAAATGGCACGATCAGATTATATCATCGGAAATATTGTCTCGTTTTCATTTTATTTATTTATTAAACTTCATTTCTTGAAAGATTGCCGGTATTAAAAATAAAAATGAGTGCACATTTTTGATAGGTATCGTGATTTATCTGATATTGAGACCATCTCAACAGCACCATGCGGCCCTCGGGCAAAGTGAACCTCTGAAGATTTTCAACCCCCCCCCCTCCCTCCCCCCGGCCCGTTCCTTCTCAGGCCGAAAGTTCCGCGAACTACAAATTTCAATATTATCGAATACTATAGTACTGTGGTGGATTCCACTTGTTCCCATTCAGAACGTCCCATTTAGACCGACTCATTTTCGAGGTCCCAACTCTTAGGCTGCGCTCATAGTGGAGCGAAGTGTTACGAGAATTGCGACTATCAAGAAAAAAATACGTAGGGGTGAAGGAAGAAATATTCGCACATAGTAAAAAAAGAGGAGGATAGAGAAAATAACCGGAGGGGGTTCTGAAATGTAAGGGTATAATGACTCCTCTGCAGAAGAGGGAAAGAGAACGGATCGAGCTGAAAACAAACAGGTTTGTTCAAATCGCGCACCTCTCTGAGTGGCCTCTTTCTCTTCTCTGTCTCGCTCCTCGGTTATGTCCCGTGTAGAACAAAACAATACAATTGTTTTCGTTACTAGTCTCTATTATGCTCTCCTGTACCTTGATCGCCGCACTATGTGCACGGATTTACAAATATTCATCGTATTTCTCATTTAAAGCATTTTCCCGCTTACAACGTTTTTCTATGAAATTAACGTTTTTTGAAATCATTATAAGCTATACCCACGGTGCATCTTATTAGGACCAGAAAGGTCTCTCCTCTATTTTTTTACAATAGCTTTATTTATTTATTTATTTATAATAACCCCAACCCCAGAAGGCATGAAATGCACTTATACTGGAAGAAAAAAATAATAGAAAGGGAAGCACTTTACATACAGAGTAAGGTCGAAATAGCGGAGGCAAATCTTTCGTAGGAGGCGCATAAAAGTTCTGATGGAAGACTTGTTCCATATTCTCGCCACACGTTGAATCGTACACTGCAGTTCAATCCCGAGGCACTTTAGCGGCAAACTAAATTGCGTGGTCACAAATGTTGATCACTGTGTAAGAATTTTCAATTTCAATAAAGTTTTGTTTCCACGAAATCTCATAGTCCCTTGGTATTCGCGGGGGGGTTAAGTTCCGAGTAAAACGTAATTCTTTCCCGTTTTGACGAATGCTTTTCTAATTCCTTAGATAAATTTTCCTAGGAACAATGCAAAAACCTGGAATTACTATTATAACGGGGCCGACCGTGATTTCTCCGGTCTTTTGGAGTTCGTTATAACGGGATTCGATGTATCTACTTTGGGCCGCCGAAGTAGGAAGTGATGTCCAGCGATTCTCTCTGTAATGTTTTTTGAAAGAACATTATGAACATTTATGCCTGTTAGCTGTTTCTTCTTCATTCCAGTAAATTTTATTAGAGTATAGTGACAAGGCTTCCTCTATAAATTTTTCTATTTATGGACAATGTGGCATTGATGGGTTTAGCCTCTGACTAGGACCGCAACTAGATACTTTGTCACCCGGGCAAACCAGCATTTTGGTGCCACCCTTGTCATGTAGAACAAGCAGTTAAAAAATTAATTCAACGCCCCTTTTGGCCCAGTGCCCGGGGCACCAAACCCGTCTGCCCCCCCCCAGTTGCGGTCCTTTCTCTGACCGTGGATCAGGGACGTGTGGATCCGAGTTATAGATATATCTGATTGTAGAATCATCGATGACGTAATAACGGGGAACCCCGGCAAATATTTTGAATTTTTCTTTCAAGTTCTTAACTTTCGGAGGAACATTCTAACAACAGTTTTTTAGAAACATTTTCTGAAGCACCGGAAAAACCTTTAGGAAGGTTTTTTTTCAAAACATTTGTTTGACACGTACAATTTATATCGTGTTCAGATACTGGAATTAGCACTGAAAAGTGCTTTCCAGAAAACTGGGAAAAGACTGCTAATGTGAAATCCGCGAATACCGGGGCCGACTGTCCCACCAGTCGCCGTTGTGCGGTTGTGTGAGCATCGTGCTGGAATCTCATCCGGAGTGAAGATCCAAATTCGAACCCCGTTGGCGGCGCAGTGGTGCTCGGCTGAAGTTGGTTTTCTGCCGCTTTCCAGTTTCAAGGCGCGAATGCGCGCTGTCTCTCCTTTGAAAAGTCCATAGAGAGCAAGCACGCAGACCTTCAACGTGATGCATACATGCGGTTCCAAATCAAGAGTATCATGGGCTCCCGGGCTAATTGATTTTTCTGAGGCCCTACCAAACAAATTCTCGAAAATTTCAATCAGATCTCATTTTTGTGAGGGCCCCCTCTTCGTTTGAGGCCCGGGAGGGCCCCATGCCTTAAGACGTCACTGAATACATGCCATGAAAATTCAAGCATTTAATATCGTCGTTTCAAAATATGGAAGACAGATTGTAGACACCACCAAGACACCAAGAACACGAAACAATCACATGTCTGGCAACATAAATACGTTGGGGCCATGCATATACGCATATTTCCCTGCACGTACCAGTTTGTTAGGAATTCCGCGAGTAATGTTAACGAGGTGCATCATGTACGGTTAAGCATAGGTGGATACAGGAGGAGAGAGAGAAGAAGAATCTTCCTTCCTCCCGTTCAGTAAAAAAATTGCGTTATTTACATAGGCGGCAGGGTGGAGGTGGGCATTCGCCCCCTCCCTTCCGTTCGAGGAACCTATATCAATTTTTATGGGGTTGAGGTAATTTGATAGTAGTAGCCAGGCATCTCTAGAAGGGATTTTTAGCGGGCCCCCACAAGTAAACTTATATTATTATTATTCCAAAGCGTAAAAGAACAAAATAAATATAATGAAATTCATCACGAGTCCATGGTCAGAAGTCCTGTCATCAAACCCCCCCCCCCCCCGTGGTGGGTCATGTCCCTGCCCAATATCATGACACTCTTTAGTGCCTCGCTTATGATCCTTACTGGGCTCATGACCATTGGGTGGGAAGCGGGGTGTCAAGGCAGACTGTTTGGGAATTCTTTCTCGGAATTTAAAAGAACGAAGATATCGTTAAGGACGTTAATAAATTATGACACTTCTCAAAGTTCGTGGATGAAGTGACTGCGTACTAATTCAGAATTACTGCAGTTGCGATTCTATAACAAGTGTCAAGAAAACGCATGAGTGGTCCTTTGTAGTGGTTGGAATCATCACGACCATATAATGGTAATTTATTTTTTTCTCTGCGTCTACACGCAAAAAATTCGGAGGATCGGTGTCATTATATTATCACATTTGACCGAAATATCTGACAGAAGCACCGACTTTTTTTTTTTTTTCCTGTTTTGACTGCATTGACAAACTTGAGTGGCATCGTTCGTTTGTTCTCGTGTCACGTGGATTGTTCAATGAATCGCGAGATCCGGCCGCCACCATGCGTATTATCTTCCACGGTTATATCCACCACTAGACGAGCTCCATTCTGGAATAATTAACATTTCAAAAAATTAATAAAAAACTAATCTAAAATCTCTTATTTTCAAAATGATAGCCTCTCCACAGACAGTAATCATGCCAACACTATTTTAAAATAACGCATAATACGTACAGGCAAAATAACCTGCCGAGTTTTAGTTTCTGAATTTCAAAGGAAAGTGGAACTTCTTAAGGGGTCATTCAAGTATTACGTCAGCATCGGGAGGGGGGGAGGAGGTGGTTTTTCTGATTTGCTGACTTTTGATGACAAGGGGGGGAGGGGGTTTGAAGGTTGCTTACGTCATCAACCACTCCTTTTTGAAGACATGAAATATTCTAAGCTGCCGACGAAATTTTGCTGACGGGGGGGGGGGGGGGGGGGGAGAGGGGTCAGTGTTTTGCTGACTTTTACTGACAAGGAGGGAAGGGGGTCAAAAATGGCTGAAAATCTGCTTACGTAATACTTGAATGGCCTCTAAGCGCATATCATGCATTTCTGAAAAATAAACACCACGTTTATTAGTTAGCACCTAACGGTTAGGTACACAAACCTTTCGGCCAGAGGCGGCTTAAGCGAGGGTGCAAGAGGTGCGGTGTACCCGGGCAGCAAGTGGGAAAAGGCTGCAGCTTGATCTTTAGTAAGACAAACAATGGTTTTAAAAATTTCTGATAGCAAAAATTCACGTGACATTAGCATTCGAGCCATAGTCTGACGACGACATCGATGATAAAACTTGAGGGAACAGTGAATGCCTGGGACCGTAATACATAACATAACATAATTTATTTGTCCCCAGTGAATTACGATAATACTATACAAATTAGAATTTACAATTAAATTGATCCCAGAAAGAATGGATTACATCACAAGGAGCAAATGTGCATTTTGGTGACCTCAAATATTAATTTTTTCTGTAGATCCAATAAAGGCAAAAGAAGAATTCTGGAGCAACAGAAACGTCTTTGAAATGAATTTATTAATAAAAATCGTAACAATTCATTTATTAAAAATAATCTTTACAGGATAAGTGTGCAATCAATGAACGGGCTCACCAATCAGGGCTGTTTTGTGAATTGACTTATCTGGCAATAAGTAAGAGCGTCAAAATAATTCTAGACCAAAAAGCAGAACAATCTCAAGAACGGGACAGTTTCTTCGAAAGCGGTAAATACTTCTGCATCATATGAGTGTTATTAAGGAATTATCTTGTACATATATTTTCAATATTGCATATTATATTCTTATTACTTTTTTTTAAGATTGAGCTTTGTTGTTGCGTTGAAATATGTATATGTATGTAAATATGTGCAATATATACAATAAAGTTTTCCGACATGGTCCTGCTCCCATAAGAGCAATGGCTAAAACTGGCGAATTTTGCTGGTAGAGCCAGGACTATGTACGGTATGAAAGAAAAGAAAAAAGTGGCATCTTCACTAGGAATGCCAAAAACCTGAGTTTGTGGGCACCTGAACTAATATCCGCCTCTTATTGATAAATCCTCTACAGATCACCCCCCTCTGTCCTGTCTCACTTATAGGAGGTTGTTCAGCTGAACAGTTTTGTGCCCACTCAGCGCGGACATGCGTTGTCCTTGGGTGATTTGCTGGACTCCCGTGCATAAGCGGATACATGTTCTTTCGAACGGGGGGGGGGGGTGTGGTTCACTAATGGTGTACACGGTGATGGGAGAATTGCCTACTTTCACCCTGTCGTCTATGCTAATGATTTACTAGACTAGCAAAGAAACTACCACTCCCGAAAACAATTTTCTTGTATGAATCTTTCTTCTCTTGTCCATCTGTGTAATTGGGCAATCCTTGTCTGTTGAGACATGAATAAATAAATAAATAAATGATGGAAAGCTGTGACTGCAAATGTGGGATATTAAAAAAGAAGCAAGCATTTGGTGTACCTATTTACTATTTCCCCGAAATACTTGATCACGAGTGGTGTGGACCCACCTTGCACTCGGAGAAAAATTGGTAGTCATTGGCTAGCCAAGACAAGACACATCCATCTTGCCATTGACTGATCAACAACATCTCTGGAATTTAGAAGAAACTATGATGAAAAAGACGAGAGCTCAATGCTCGGTACTTCGCACCAACTAGCAGCGGAAATCTATACCACTTCTTTAATTAATGCTTAACTTAAACCAGTAATTAATAAACTTAAACCAGTAATTAATAAACTTAAACCAGTAATTAATAAACTTAAACCAGTAATTAATAAACTTAAACCAGTAATTAATAAACTTAAACCAGTAATTAATAAACTTAAACACAAGCTAAAAATATGGTGTGTTCGGTCTATAATCATGTGAAAAATAATCCTCTTGCATACGTAGCTAAGTTCCCTTCCCTACAGCAGTGACGGTGGTGGTCAGACTCCCTACGTATATTCTCGTAGGACAATTAAATCAGAAGCGTACGAAAAGGATTGATCTTTGCAGGGGGCACAAAATGCTTAGGGAGTGGGTCGCAATGAATTGTTAAAGATTAAATTTTGAGTTTTTAGCCTTTAAATAGCATTGAAATAACAAAAATTAATTACAGCATATATATATATATATATCGGTATTTTCTTCCGCTATTATATTATAATTTTTTTTAAATAGGCTTATTTCTTTGCATCAAAAATAATTTTTGATCGTCTGGGGGCACATAGAGCACTCGCTCCATCCTCCCCCCCCCCCCCCCCGGTAAGATGGAGGTAAGAGGGCAGAGCTGACGGAATTTCGCTCACGGGGAATCAGAGTTTTGCTGACTTTTTGCTGACAAGTGGGGTGTCAAACATTTCCAAAAATCTGCTGATGTAATACTTGAATGGCCCCTTAGAGAAATGTTTAAGAGGTATATGGCGGTTTGTGTTAGTAGTCAAAGATAAGAGTGTACCAGGTTCGAATCCCCCTTCAGCGGCACAGTGGTGGTCGGCTGAAGTTGGTTTTATGATAAGATGCGAATGCGCGAGCCGTTCTCCCATTTGAAAGGGTCTCTCAACAAAGAGCAGGCAAACATTCAACACCATATTTACATAACAGGAAAATTCAGGCACTTCCCATTTTCTCTTAAAAACCATACAGGACAGATGGCAGCACCACTTGATCATGAAACACGCATAAGTCTGATATTATGGGAAAACATCATAAATACGGGAAACTCGTACAAGATATACAGAAAACTGGTTGTTATGTAGAGATGTTTGTTTTATGAAAGAAAAATACACTTCTGCTTCTCACGGGGACACAAACACATTCCCATTCCGAAAAATACCACTCTGGTATAGAAGCAGATAGAATAAGATAGAATATTACTTCCTTGGAGCATATATATGCTGAACGGTACCGTGCTCTTGATGGTGACAGCAATCAGCTAATGGCTCCTCGTAATATACATCAAGGCCTTCAGATGGAAACATAAATGTACAGAAAGATGATCTCTCCACTTGTTAAAACCCGATCCCATGCTGTTTTGCATTCCGGATGCGTATACGCTACAAGGAAGAAACATTATATCTTCTTCTATAGTGTAGTGGTAGCGTGCTCATCCGGAATGCGAGAAAAAGTGGATTCGTGTGGAAGCAGAGGTGAATTTTTCTTTCCAAAAATCAGCATCTCTTCATAACAACCAGTTTTCTGTATATCTTGTATTAAGAAGTATGGGAAGGACATCTTTTCTCTACATAAGGGCCACTCATACACCACACAACACTTATCGACATGTACCAATTGTGTAGAATTTCTACAAGGAAATGTTTACGAATTGCATGCCCGGTTCGATAGTAATAGTAGTACAAGTCGCAGCACGACGTACGACGACATTACTCGTGGTCCAAAGTGATATAAATTATTGTTATTGACTGTGATATAAAATTATTATCATCTCGCTTTCTTGACCTTCTGAAGGAACAGACACAAACCTTATCAGCAGGGCCGTTTTCAAGCATGGTGACACACAGATTCGGCACGCGGGTCTCGTGGCAATGGAATTTGGTACTATGAATTTCGAGAGTAAGTATAGATATTCGTAAGGTATCTCGAGCTGGGTAGAGATGCTGTTAAGACGGCCCCGTTTATCAGGTCCCTGGATTTCAAAAGCTCACAATCTTCCGTTAAGATGCTGAATTCTTAATGACCCGAATGTCCTTTCCATTGACTCGTTATGCCATCAAACAGTTCATAATTTACACCACGAAGTAGTTTTTCTTATTTTACAATAGATTTTTTTTTTTGAACTTCGTTCCAGCTCGGAAAACGGGAAGTGCGCACGTACGCGATTTATCCGTGAAAAAAAAGTTATTTATTTGTTGTTGGTACAATTTATTTGTCTACTCTACAACCATTTTCCGAAACCTCAAGGTTTTTCCTGTTCGCTAGTCAACCTCTTTGGGTAGATCTGAAGGTCATTGCACTGGACGAGGCTTTTATACTGTGTATAGAGATAGAGAATTTCGCTCAAAATCATCATCTTTCGCAATCCCGTTCATCGGCTCAAGATGACCCACTTCTTACGCATAACAGAAAAAAAAGGCTTCGAGTTTTTAGTTTTTCCTAACATTATTTAACTGCAAGTTTGTGCATCGTCTTAAGGACGTATTAAGAAGAAAATGAGGGAAAAAATAATAAGAAAAGGCGGTGAAACTTAACGTCATGCTTGGACGAAGAACAGAAACGTCAACAATTTCACAATTTCTCTGAGAAACTTTGTTTTCTTTTTGGGATTCTGTGAAAATTGTCCATAAAAAATTGGCGCTGTTTCAATAGGTTTTAAGCTTTGAAGAACGAGATAGGCTCCGAAAAATTCCTTCATGTTCTAGGAACATAGTTTCCCAACCTTTTTTGTCCTATCGCCCACTTCTGCAGAAATATTTTTCTTCCATCGCCCCCCAACGCAATATCACCCATAGGATCCTATGTTATACCCGTAGCTTCTACCGGCCCCAGGGGGCGTTAACGCCCACGTTGGGAATCACTGTTCCAGAATCTAAAACGCGTTACGTCGGAAAAGCATTCTAAATTGCGGGGATTCTCGTGTTACGTAAATACAGTAGACTCTCTCGATTATCAGGGCTAGTTAAATAATAATAAATAATTCTGCGTGATAAAATAAGGAATAATTCACTTTGCTAAAGCGTTTCAAGTATAATCATTGTAATCATTTATCAGTGAACAGTAAACTAAGTTTAAATAATTTTCGTAAGAATTAAGTCCACACATTTAAGAAAAAAGACCATAGGCGTTACCCCCCCCTCCAACGCAAAGGGGTTTTTGGTCAATCCCCCCCGAACAGACATTATAACGTAATGTCCCTCCCAGGGAGGAAAATAAAGATGGACCCCTTTTTACTGCGCATGTTATATATATATAGTACAGTACCTAACAAATATTTATAAAGTACTGTTACTCTACTCCGATCTCTCCGTTAAAAAGTCTCGCCACAAAGAGCAGCAGGCCTACAACGTTACAAATATCAAATCATTACACTTCACTCGCAATTTTAAATATAGATAGCAAGAGCAGCACTGAGGAAACAGACACAACACTAAATAAGCACTCAGACTGTTAGGTACACACACTCACACTTCCGGTTCAACTCACTCGGCAGTAAAAGTCCCGTGGCGATAGAGTTTTGCTCTATTTGAATTGAAAGAAAGTCATTACCTCCTCGAGGGGGTTGTAGAGGGCCTCTGTATCTAAGAGCAGAGATGTATTCATAAGTGTGGGGAGGGGCTTAGCGGGCCCAGGTCAGAAAATTGGAGAAGTGAGTGACCAAGAAAATTGTAGAATGGGAGAAAGGCGACAAAAATTGTATAGCACACCAAAAATCCGCCTCTGCCCAGAGAGCGACGGAGTAGATTAGTGAGTGACGAAACGAGTGACCTAGAGATTCCAGAAGCATGTGTAAATACACGCTTGAGCAAAAAGTATGCAAGTACACGCTTGAGCAAAAGAGTGATCCAGAACGTGTGCAAGCATGTGAATTACCAAAAGTGTGACCTACAGCTTGTGGCAAACATGTGAATGACCAAATGATTGACAAAGAGCGTGGGAGAAAACTACCAAAAAAGAGTGACTTGAGAGATACAGACGTATTAACTTTAGGTACATTACGGATACAGATACACCGAAATGACAGGGGAAGGGGGGGGGTGCTAAACGGGTTCAATTGAAACCGTGAATTCACGCACAGAGCGGTAAATTCAAGGAATGAATGGTCAAGAAAATTAGAATGGAATGAGAGAAAAACGACATAATTCGTGTAGCCCATAAGTGCAAAACCGTAAATCCATCTCTGTCTAGCTCTAGGCGGTAATGCTGTAGCCCCTCTCACAAAATTTATTGGGACGGGAGGGGGTGGGGTGCAACATAAATTCATTTCAGCCCGGAGGTTCCAGTACGTGACAATTTTCTAGTTCCTTACTTTTTTCTTTGAAGACGGTTAACTAATGGGTACTCATGGAGAACGTGGGTCACTCAGGTGATTTGATAATCTGCCACTGACCGCAATGAAATAAAATTTCTCGTAATTCAAGTTTTGCGATTTAGACCGTAAACGAGTCCTTTATACTGATTTTCTAGTGTAGAATAAAAAATTCCAAGTACAGTCAAAAATCCGTTCAAAGTGATTCCGAAAAGCAACACCTATATCTCACTTCTCCTTTCCTTGTCCCTTTGAATAAGAATGCTCTTACCTCTGAATAAGGGACACCTCTGTTCAAGTTACAAAAGTCTGGTCCTACGGGTGTCTCTTGTTGAGAGGTTCTACATTGTATGAGGTCGATCTCCCCGGTCTAGAATCTTGTCACCCTTCCTTTTATGAGGAAGAAGCCTGTACTTTGGATTGGGAAACGCGGGCCACACCAAACTTTTCCAAAGGACTACATTTGGCCCGTATGTCATGAGTTGAGCATGCATAGTCTAATTGCTGTCAGAACTACAACAACTATGCTTCTTGTAAGCAGCATTCCTCTGAAAAGTTTCTAATGAAACAGGTACATGCCGGAACGAGTTGCGTGCGTGTGTATGCATGGTTCTAACGTATTTATGTTGTCAAAGTTATGGGCAGAAAAACTAACTGAAACACTGCCTAGTGTGATTGTTGCTGGACTATTCTAAGATTGAGATGATCCTGGCTCTTATATTTATTCTCTGAGATATGAAGCGGGATGTATCCGGTTCTTCAATATCAAAGTTATGTTTGGTTTGTGCTGTGCTGGTGCTGCCATCTGTCTTTCATATTTTGAAGTGAAAATAACGAATGCTTAAATTTCCATGTTATGTATTTATAGTGTTGAAGGTCTGTCTATTCTCTGCGGAGAAACATTTCTCGGTGGCAGATCGGCTCGCATTCACACCTTGAAATTGGAAAACCACAGGGAACCAACTTCGGCAGACCACCACTATGCCGTCAATGGTGTTTTAACCTAGATCCTCACGAGATTAATGGACGTAAGGACGGCGATGGCTGATACAACTGATCCTTCCGAACGTGGGCACTTGAGCTTGTATTTAAGAACGTCATGCACTAACCACTTGATGGCCGTTATGCGTTATCCAATTAAAAACAAAAAAAAAAGTTTTATTGCAAGTATTTTTATCTCAGAGACGACGTGTGTAGTTAGCAACAAACGACATGGTACCGAATGGGTTCATTGATGCAGGTAAAGAAGGAATCGAAATCACTGAGAGAGGTGCCGATTGCTCAAGCGGAACTAACTTCCGTTATGTATGTCGAATGAATAAATGAAAGCGATTGTTATTCGAAACGGCTTCCAGAGGTGGTGCATTTACTCCACCACCACCAACAACTGATTTCTGGAGCGAAAAAGTTACCTATAGCATTATTGGTATTATTACTGTTATTACATTCGACGTGAATCCAGACCGGACGTCTGGCGGGGAACAATATCAAAAGGCTAGATGTAGACAGATAGATATTGTACTGGAGGATCAAAAAATGGTAACATTTCCTCCGTCGTCGGAGTACTTTCAACCTCCAAGCTGGTTTCGCCTCAAAAAAAAACAAAAAAAAAAACACAAAAACGAAGTCATAAGGAAATGATTTTTTCCATGACGAGATGGACGACGCTCTACTTTTTTGTGTTTTTCAAGTTCGTTGTTCTAGCTCTTTCTTTTACTTCTAAATGTTGCGTGAACAAGCTTTGCATCCATCTATCCTCCTCTCTTCCATCTTTTATTAGCCGTCCACTGACCTCGATTTCACAAGGGGATTGTGAGATTTAACTCCTTTTTTTTCTTTTACTCCAAATCCTGTCCCTTTCTCTTAATTGGCTACTTTTTAGCAAGATTACTCGTCAAGGACGAACTATGTTCTCCAGTGTGTGGAGTGTTTTTCAACACTTTTTTATCGTTGCGGAAACCATGTTCCATGTTCTCTAAGGAAGTGGTTCTCAATCCGTGGTTTGCGGAACACTGGTGCTCCGTGGAGCCACTTCAAGTGTTCCGCAAAAACAATAAAAAATAAATAAATTAAAACTTGTTGCAAAAGAAAGATCAATGCAATGTAAAATAATTTTTTGTATGAGATTGTAATCAGCAAACGCGAATGAAAATTAAACTTCTTAGTTAAGTATGTGGTACTCCAGAATGTTGAAGGGGGAGGACACCCATGCTGTTGTATTGTAAGTATTCTGCGCAAAAAAATGCCAGAAAGTTTAGTGTCTATCACCGACTTCAAGGAGATTGAAAACCAAGGTTCTAGGGAACCACAAGCACTGGAAAAAATTTCACTAAGAAACTAAATAATGGAAACATCTCAATGGATTCACGAAAATCCCTGCGAATCAAGTTTGGGTTGGGGGCCCATAGCTCAAGAACCTGCTGCTGTGCGGTCGTGTAGGCATCGCGTGCTGAACTCTCATCGTGAGGATCCAGGTGCGAACTCCGTTGGCAGCAGTGGTGGTCGGCTGAAGTTGGTTTTCTGCGGTTTTCCAGCTTCCAGGCGTGAATGCGTGCCGATCTCCCATTTGAAAAGTCTCTCCGCAGAGAGCAGGCAGGCCTTCAACTTACTTACATAACATGCCTTCAACTTACTTACATAACATGCCTTCAACTTACTTACATAACATGCCTTATACTGGCATAACATGCTAATTCAAACATTTACCATCTTCACTTCAAAATATGGAAGACAGCTGGCAACACCCGCAAGAACATGAAACAAGCACGACTCTGACACCATAAATACGTTAGGGCCACACTCACACACACTAATACAACACGTTCCGACGTGTACCGAAATTCCGCAGAGCAATATATACGAGATGCTTTTTCACCCGGGGCAAGTGCGCATTTTGGCACCCCCTTGTAATGTGGAAGGACATGTTTGAGAATAAAATTTGCGCCCCCTCTGCTCCAGTGTCCGGGGCACGTGATCCGCCTGCTCCCCCCCCCCCCTTAGTTGCGGCCCTAACGAGGTGCATATACGGTTAAGTGTAGTAGTAGCTTAGAACCACCTTGGCTGCAAGAGGATTCGTACGACCCATCTCGCAAGCTCTTGCGACTCACGTTTGAGTTGCGTCCTATAGATTAAGTGCTCTACTCTGAATGCGGAATGAAAAAGATTTAACGCTGAGCGCGAGTTCTCAGACTCTATCAACGGCTTAAAAAAGGCCAAGGGTAGGCTATCTGTAAGCCTCTACATTCAGCACTTTGGCCGAGGTTCGTATAAATTTCAAGTTTCAGACACTTGCGTAAGATGTTTGAGAACAAAAAAAGAGAAATGTATTAAAATATCTGGAGTGAAATCATGAAAAAAAAAAAGAAAATCATTTTAAAACGAATGTTTTTTTTTATACGACGAGGAAAGGAAAATTTTTCAAGAAGGAATCGGGTTGCATCTCCCATTAGAGGATTATTATTATTATTATTCGTGATCAGAGAAGAAAAAAAAATTATGAAAGGGCGCTGGAGAAAACTAAAAGGTCTTGATGGAATTGCGAAACACGTAGCGAGAGGAAGTCTGGAAAAACTGGCTATTTCGACTGATTCAACTTATGGAGCAATTCGGTCACGCCCTTTCATACCTCCTTTTCTTATATCGTTTCTTCTTCGTTCCATTCCGAACGGAGGGGAAGAAAAATTAATAGTGAAAATCTTTTTTTCTTTTGATCTGCAAAATTTGTGAATTTATGGAAAATATATTTTCTAGATACAGACTTTTTCCTGGCTGTAAGTCAAACCTTTTAAGGTAGAATTTCACACGGAACACATTTTGATAAGAAATTCGTTATTTCTGCAAAAATATCACCCTTGCTCTTCACTTTTGGTGTTGTGAATATTCTGCTAGAATCACCCGATCTCCCCCCGTGATCCCCTAAAGCAGAGTTTCCAAAACTTTTTAATGTCTCGTAGCGAATGCCAATGCACCGCAGAACCCCATAAAATCCAAAATGCTGTATTTGTTTTCAAATGTTGTTTTTATTATTTACGTATCATAAAAATCTGAAGTAAAACAAACTACAATTTTACAACATTAAATGTTATTTATGCAATGGAACTGAGTAAAATTGGCTCCTATAGGTGTTCACGCTTCTTTAAAGAAGGCGGCCCTAGGCTCCAACCTTTTTCGATCCACGAGCCCCCTGTCAACGGTATACATCTGCGGTTCACAACCTTTTGAGTCCGCGGGCCAGGCATGCAGTATTTCTGACAATCGCGGGCCAGAAACTTTGACCATACGACCCGTATTTTACGGGATATTCCCGTGATTTTGGAAGTTCCAAATTTTTTTGTACAAAAAAAAATGTCCAGTTTTTTTTCCTTATTTTCAACGAGGCTTACTTGAGTTTTTGAAATTAAGAATTTTTTTTTAAAGGTAATTGATTTTCATGGCTTGTAAATTATGTTATGATTGAGGTCGACGTTTTCAAAGAAAACCTTTTAAGTATGAAAAATCTTTTCAGATGCAATCAAATAGTGTATGAAGGTGTTTTGTTATATTCTGGGTGACCATATTTGATTAGGAAAAATACGAGAAATTGAAATCATAAATATGGGACATCGCCAATCCTCGCTAAAATGTTGCCAATTGTCAGACAAATCGCCAATTCCTTGTGAAAATTCCGTTGGTAAAAAATACAGTGCTACAGTAAGTGTGTAGTGATTTAAAATGCATTTCACAGGGAAAAGAGCTTGGACACGGCCAGGGACTCTTAACGGCATCAGAGGCTGAAGTGCAAAGTGATTTTTCTGGGGCTCCCTAAATAGGGGCTAGAAATACCTTCTACCCAATTTCATTCTCAATGTCGAACATTTGACCAGATTTCACTTTCCCGAGGCCCTTTCTGCATTTGAGGCCCCCTCGAATCGTGCCCGGGTGAGCCCATGCGTAAAGACGGCACTGAAAATGGCAAATATGTGAGATTAATATTGATAATTCTAGTAATTACCACACACACATCCGTCCCCCTATTTTAATAGAGGATGTGAGTTAAAGTGAGCTTTAAACAGAGCTTTTTAAATAAGAAAAAAAAGTCAAGAAAGGCAAAATTATGAAGTTTTCTTTATCAGTAAAACCTCGATAAGTCGTCACCTCAAGTTACCGAAAAATTATGACGGCTTAAGCGGAGTGCCGTTGTATGTGCCATATTATCACGCTAATTATGATAAAACGGAATAACGACAAAATTCGCGTTGTCGCATAAACGCAAACAACGCATTGTTATATCCGAGGTCATTGCGTTTCGATTGACGTTATAAGCGAGGACAGTTAACATTCTCCACGGGAATTTGTCGAAATCACACTAATTTATGACGTTATAACCGAGTTGTCACTACAAACAAAGTCGTTATAATTGAGTTCAACTGTATTTAAAAAAAGAGATCGTCATCAAAAGTCAGCAAATCGGAAACCCCCCCCCCCCATCGATGATGACGTACTACTTGAACGGCCCCTTACTAATACAAACCTTTTTAAAACTTTTAATAAAAACCTTTTACAGTTTTTGTAATTACATTTTTAATTGGGTTCCTAAATTTTAGAAATATATGATATCCATATTTGTTATGGGCTTCTTTTTCTTCAGCCACCTCGTTGGGCATTTTGCCTGTTGTGGCCTTGTATTTGCATTTATAAAATCTAAAAACACAATCAGTACAGACACACATGGAGAATGATTCTGTTTTTGGATTCGTGCTGACCTACGCAGAAGGAATTGGCGCTGTCCTAATTTTGAACTCTCTGCATCGATCTTGAAAAAAATTGGAACTGAGGCAATGCAAACATTCTACAGAATTTCAATCTTCAGTCGTCTTCTTCGAAGTCATTGGATATTGAACGCAACTTGCTAAATATTTTACATTTTTTTTGTTACAACAGTAACATAACATATAAATTTCACTAATTTTAATAACGGCTGAAGGTGACAAAAAAAAACGGGACATTTCATCGCATACAAATCACGTAAAATAATGGATTGACTATTACAATTTTTTTTGAAGTAAACATTTTTAACAGTTCATGAACGAATATTTTTACAGTGCATTTTTTTTTTTTTTTGAGCTGGTTACTTTTCCCATAGTTAATGAAACGTACAGAAATCCGGGAAAAATATTTTAAAAAATCTATTTCGAATTGTACTCCTTATATAGAGTGTTAAAGAGGATGTATAAAGGACGTAAAACCACATGTAAAAATGTATGCGATATAAATGTATTGCATATATAAATAAATGCATTGAAGTATTATTACTTTCCAAATACATAAATACCTTCTTTACGATTCAAACTACAGAAATAAAAAAAAAATCCTGGTTGAGAACTTCAACAAAAAAAACATAAATGCACACAAAACATTTCAACAATCGTGCATGATTTTTTTTGTGACGCGCACAGAAGACTTACATTCCCTTTTTTAATTCAGGAGTGTTACTTCATCTATAAATGATTTTAAAACGAAAATGAAAATAATGAATGTCTCAAATATGTAGTTGCCAATTGGTAACGGAAATGAAAAGTATTTATAGTAGATGTTGCCAATCGGCAACAGTGTGCACCGTAGGGTTAAATAAGTATGAATAATAATTTATTGACACAAACATTACAAAACAGAGGAAAGATGAAACATGAAAGGGGGAAAAAAAACACAATTGGATGAGGGAAGTAAATAAATGCAGATATTGACCCAAGAGATAGAAATGATCGGTCCAGAGTCAAGCCATAAAACAGTTGTTGATGATCGAATGATAAATATTTTCACTAAAACGATGAGTTTGCCAAATGCTACGAAATAAACAATCCTGTCCCGGAATATATGGGATCTATGGTCACCCAAATAATAGATAATATCAATTCTGGTTGTTTAAGTACTGTTTCTAGTTGTTTTTGCTGAAGAATGTTTATTTGGAAAATTTTTTGACTGTGTGTTGGCGACACTACTTGACAGTACATTGAATATAAAATAATTAAAGTTCCGCAGAAGGGTTAATTACACAAAATAAACAGCATAAAGAAAGCGTATTACACAATGAATGACTGTAATTTAATTAACATAATCAGGAGGAAACTAGCTAAAATGGCGTTCGACAAAACATGATTAAACGAATAGAAAGCTTCGACACCTAAGGGTCGTTTAACCGACTTTTGCCATCGAACTCTTCCAAAAGCTATCAAATAGAATAGTGGGGGGTGTTAAGGATCGAAATCTTGATTTGTTGTCGCAGAAACTTCGCGTAGGATTCCGACACTCCGCAGTGACGATGACTTGGTGCGTGCGCGTTTCGTCATCACGTTTCTGTCTTGGGCCTTACGTTTCTCCGATGACGCAACGATGTGACGAACACCCACGGAACAGCATTTAGAAAATAATAATAGGAGAGCACCGGGGAGGCGGTTTATTTTGAGAAGCCAAAGAACAACCGAAAGGAAAGAAAAAGCGGCCGCTTTTTTTATTTAATTTTTTTTATTATATATTTTCCTCTTATATTACGTCGCTTCAAGATGAGGTTTCGGAAAAACCCGTTCTGTTCTTTCAACTACATGCTTTTGTCTCTAGCTGCGTACAAGATAACGTAGCATAAAAAAAACAACGCGATGGATTTCTTTTTCCCTCCAACCCTCAGCCCGTAAGTAGGATAATTCCGCTGAATATAAACGACGTTTGCTTCTTTCTTTACACCGTATGTGTACACATAAAAGATAGGTTGGAAACTCATCAGTTCCATTTCAGTGACATTTTATTATCATTCCTTTTCTCTCTCTACCTAGAATGATAGAAATAACTGGTGAAATATTTTCCAAAAACCGTGAAAAAAAAAACCTACAGTCAAACTCGATTATAAACGACCCCGGCTGTAATGTCAATAACTAGTGGTATTAGCTGATTCCCCCCCCCCCCCATATCAAATAGTGTTAATCGAGCTTGCTTATAACGTCGATGGAAACATAAAAACATCGGAAATAACGACACCTTTTTCGTCGCTTTTGTTTTCGTTCCTATCGCATTTTTTTTAACCTTTCACCGGCCCCATTCAGATTTTGATTAATTTTTATACAGTAAAACCTGTCAGTTTGGACATCTCCCTACATTTCACAGTCTTGAATGTGGAACCAACCCTAATCCTTCTACACAGAAATGAGCAAAAAAATATTGTACCTTTTTATCTTGAACACACCTCTTGCTTGGATAGCATTTAATGAAACCGTAGGTGTCCAAATTAGACAGGTTTTACTGCAATTTTTTCCTTTTATATTTCCCCTTCTAATCCTTCAGTTTAGACATGGCAATCAAAAAAACTCATGGAAATATGGAATGTTTTTGTTTCATGGAAATGGCAGACTTGCCCATGCCCATAGAAACAACATTGAAATTTAAAAATAATTAAAATAAATTTTATTCTTTCTTACAAATAGGTGATTTGACAAAAATTAAATTGATAGCATATGTGTTGAAATTTTTGATCTTTTTATTAAGTTTGGAATCTCACATCTTTAGGGAAAAAAAATCAATTTCATATACGAAAAATAGTTGTTTTCTCGTTAGTAAAACCGATGTGGCATAATGGCCGTTAAATGGTTAATTCCGAAAATTAGAACTTATCGCATTCAGTATGTGTTTTTCTGTTATTCTATCGATATCTAACGATGAAAAAAGAATCGACTTCCTCATCGATATGACCAGTAAACGGGACATTCTCATATTTTCCCGTAATTTTGCTCTTTACGATTTTCTTTTTATTAAAAAGCCAAGTTTTCTGTTTTTTCAATGCAGCTCATTCATAATCTTTACTGAATCAGGGAAGAAGATAACTTTCAAATTTTGAAATTGTATTATAATTCATTTGGCTATATGTGCATAGATATAAATATTTCCCAAAAAAATGTGCCATATTAAATATTTTTTTCTCGTGAATACATTTCAATACACTATGGTACTTTATCAGTGCTAACGCCATTTATAAGCATTGAGGAATCGGCAAGAATCGGTGATTTCCTGCATTTATGATCCCAATTTACAGCATTTTTCGGTAAATTATGGTCAGCTAATCCTAATGAAATTTCTGTTGTATATACGGGGGTCCTGTAAGTCCTAATTCGGCCTTTACCTCATCAACCGTTAATCGTAAAGGCATAGTTCTAATTTAAAAATTGCTCAAAATGCGTTCAGGAATCATCTCTCTGTACCAGTTTTAAGAATAAAAAATATAGTGTGTCTCAAAATAAAAAAATTTGAATTTTTATACGATCTCCCTGTTTTCTAACTTCCAATCAGAAAGTTGCTTCCCTGTTTTTCCTGAGGCCAACAAAAAATTTTATGTTTCTAAGTGCAATATTTGCTGATAAATTTGAATTCCAAAAATAGCGAAAAGAACAGCGTAAATGAAAGGAAGAAGCGTCCGTTAGCTTATGCTATTCTTTCCAAACTTTTCTCCGATTTCTCAATTCCAATATCTCAGCGATCATTGCACTTAAAACCTGAAAATTTTTTGTTGGCTTCAGGAGAGACAGGGCAATAATTTTGTAATTGACAATTGGGGGGGGGGGGGGTTGCGTATAAAAAGTTTAGATTTTTTATATGACACGCTATATTTTTACTCTCAAAACAGGTACAAAATGAATACCTCTATTACGAACATTTGATGAGATAAACGCCAAATTAGGACTTACAGGACACCTTGTATAGTATTTGATTATATTTTTTTTACTCGAAAGAGCTTGAAAACATCAACCTTGATTGTAGTTGCAATGACACCTCGGTTACAACGACAAAAATTTCGCAGAATCTAAGATGACGTTATACCGAGTTTAACTGTACTCAGAAATTCCCCTTTTTCATTGTAATAATTTTTTTAACAGCAGAAACGCATCCGACATATTTATCTCCCAACTTCAAAAAAAAAATGTTCCCCCCCCCCCCCCCCCCCACTGTGAGATTTTGAAAAAATTATTTAAAACAGTTTCTGTGTCGTTTTATATTCAAATTAGGAGAAACTGACCAAACTGGAACCGAGGGTCAGCCGGTTCAGACACAATCCGGTTTATCGAGAGAGAGAGAGACTGAAACCAGTACGACGTTAATTATGCCCGTTGAATCAGATATTTCACTGAGAAATATTAGCATTACATGAATATTATTTGAAGATAAAGGCAAATAAATTGGAGTTAAAAATCATGGAATTTTGTGTTTGGACTCATGTTTCGCGGATTCAAGTGATCTGGAAATGTGTCCGGGCCGCTTAAGTGCTCTAAAACCACGCCACGTCACTCAAGGGATTTCAAAATGTGTCACGGATCACTTAAGTGTTCTAGAACTGTGTCCCGGGTCATTTAAGTGATCTGAAAAGTGCCATGGGCCGCTTAAATGCTCTGGAACTGTACCACTAGACACTTAAGCGATCTGTAAAAATGTGCCGCTTATTTCATTTTTACAAAATTAGGTTTGAGGAAGGCAGGCCGCATCAGATAACCATCAGGGCCATATTTAGCCCGCGGCCAAGGGCGCTTATGTGATTTATTTATTATATGGCTTAGAGGACGGGTTGCAATGAATTTATTAAAGATAAATTTTGAGTTTATAGCCTTCAAATAATATTGAAATTAACAGAAATTGGTTGCAATTTTTCGATCATTGGGAGGGGGCACGAGCCTCCCAATGCTCCCCCCATGGGTGGAGATACGGGGGGCATTGCCCCCCCCCCCCCAGCATCAAAGGTGAAGTCGACAGATCTAATGCGTATACGTATAGATGAATCGACATCATCATCTTGCCCCCAGCAATAATGACCGTGCCCCGCCCAGACTTCCAAGTCTATCCCGCCTATGGCCCCCCCCCCCCCCGTGTACGTCTCTGATCCCACCATGCGTTAGGATTCAGAGGGGCAGAGCTGATGACTAAATTTTGCTGACAATAGGGGAAGGGTCAAAAAATGGCTAAAAATTTGCTTACGTAATGCTTGAACGGCCACTTATGTGAAATTTCAATTTTTTTAAATATACAGAATTAATTTTTAAAGTACTTATATTAAAAAATGGGCATGTGCAATTTTGCATAATCGTACCATTTTCTAAGCCAGTACGGATATAACGAATTCGCTTTTTTTTTCGACTTCGTTATAAGTGTGTGTCCGACTGAAATTAAAAGAGGTTAAATATTCAAATTTTAACCTCTTTCCCAAATTTTTTCAAATATTTGCACCTTTTTCCTGATTTTCTAGGAACCCTTATATAGTGAGACTTCACCAATATGCACTAACGTTGTATTTGGTAATTTTGTGTGCACACTGCACAGCTTAGAGGGGGATACTGATTGTAAATAAAAATGCAATGATATCCCAAATCGCATCCGGATCCGTTTGAAAATTAGTTGTTCTAGTTCAGGGTTCATAAGCCCCCGTTCACATGTGCAAATATTGCGGAAGCATTAGGAGTTCTAGCACCCGCTCTTTGACTTTTTTCCTTCGTTAAGGAGCCGTTCAAGTATCACGTAAGCAAATTTTTAGCCATTTTTGACCCCCCCCCTCCTCCCCTACTGTCAGCAAAATTTCGTCATCAGCTTGCCCCTCTGAATCCTAGCGCATATTGGTGGGATCAGAGACGAACACGGAGGGGGCTCTCTCGTGCCCCGTTCCCACGATCAAAAATGTATTTTTTTAATGTAAAAAAAAAATATATTTTTTTAAATTTCGGAAGACTTTCGCCTTTATATGTTATAATCAATTTGTTAATTTGAATGTTATTTGAAGGCTACGAACACAAAATTTATCTTTAATAAATTCATTGCGACCCACCCTCTAAGCCATATAATGATGAATCGCATAAAGGCCCTTGGCCCCAATATGGCCCTGGAGGTTATCTGATGCGACCTGCTTTCGTCAAACCTAATTTTGTAAAAAAATGAACTAAGCGGCACATCTACAGATCGCTTAAGTGTCTCGTGGTACAATTCCAGAACATTTAAGCGGCCCGTGGCACATTTTCAGATCACTAAAGTGGCTCTGTAGGGCACTTATCAATAGGGGGGGGGGGGATGTTACTTCAAGAAGAGAGAGTGCACACAAACTATCGAAAGGTTTTTCTCGTTTTTGGCGCACCGAGTAAGATGCCACTAAAAATATTTCATATTTTCATAAAGGGTGGTTGATGACGTAAGCATCTTCCAAACCCCCTTTCCCCCCTTGTCATCAAAAGTAAGCAAATCGGAAACGCCCCTCGATGATGACGTAATAATTGAACGGAATTGTCTCTAAGGAAAGAAATAGCGTGCAGTCATTGGTGAAAATTCTTGAAGCGGGTTTTAAACCCGCTTTTTCTATTTCCAATGCGAACGGGGCTATAGTGACCTATGGGTCATTCGAATTGACTAGTAGCCAAGGGCTCTCGAGCTATGGATTTCGACCCAAACTTGATTCACGGGGGGCTTCCGAGACTGGTTGTACGAATCCACTTGCAGCTAGGGATTCGTGAGCTATATGGGCTTGTGAATAAATTTTGGTAGCTACACATAACTCAAGAACCCCTGGCTACGAGTGGATTTGTATGACCCATCTGGAATCAGCTTGAGGATCAAATTTTTGGTTCATGGTCCATAGCTCAAGAGCCCCCATTAGTGGATTTGTGAGCTGTCGGCCAGAGGCTTTGGAGATGAATCGTACAAATCCACTCACAGCCAAGGATTCTTGAGCTGTGTCACGACCCGAACTTCACTTATAGGGGCTTCCTGCACGACTCGTGCGAATCCACTTGTTCTGTTACAAATGTACTTATCGCGTCACTGGTTTCACCATTTCAGGGGTGGGAAGGGACGAAGGGAGCAATTTTTGGAGTAGCAAAATATAGGATTTAGAGCAGCTAAAATTAAGTTATAGAACAAGTATGTATGGATTAGAGAGACAAAATTAATGTTATAAGAAAAACAATGAATTAAAGTAACAATATAAGGGAATAATAGCGAAAATGAAAAAAAAATCACAAAATTTACCAAAAAAATTTTTTTTCTAGACAAATTTTTCACACCAGTCTGTAAGATGACACTTTTGCTCGCTAAAGGCATTATTTGCTGTCTAGAACAGCAGCAGTTTAAATGGGCTGAAAATTTTCTTTAACTTTTCATTCCCCCCCCCCCTAAATTCGTAATTTATTCAATAAGAAAAAAAATCTTAATTTTTTATATTTTTATACTTTTGTGTACAGTAGTTGGTGCTACCTATCTTCCAAATCACAATGCGTGGATATGTAACTGGGTGTATATTTGTGTTATAGGTCTGCTGATTGCTATGGCCACATTATAAACTTATGTATACAATGTTCTATAAAGCTTTTTTAAAAATTTATTCACAAACAAGAAAACAAAATCAAATGAATCAAAAATGTAGAATAACCTACTTTAAATGATTTATTGACAAAATATGTTCTAATACAATTGAGTGAATGACAGAGGGGAAAAAACACCATGAACATGTTTACAACAAACACATAATGAGAATGAAATAAACAAAATCAAAAGAAAAAAAACGAAAATGAGAGATAAAATAGTCTTTCCATATTCAAAAAACAAAGTTTAATTTTATATGTAATCGGCTTTGAAATTAATGTTAGTTCCGCATATTCTGAGAAACATCATTCTTAAACTTCTATGACACATAAAAGCGGAATTTTGAAGTTAATGTAAAAAAGAAAATAATAAATGCATTATATTTCTAGAGTATTGATTCAAATATCCTCTGCAGAATTACAAATTAACACAAAAGTAAATTTATGAATGATATTAATTCAACACCCATGAGAGAATGAAACATAAATAAGTTCATTTTCAACACACAACACAATCCCAGCTCAGGTTTGCATTATCAGATGAATGCACAAACGATCTATCAGAGGCTTTTTCTTTTGGTAAGTACTTTAAGTCTTTTACCTCTTCTTCAGTTTGTATAGCAGCGGCATCTTTTTGCATGCTTTTTTTTATGTTATTCCCCCTCCCTCTCCCCACTGTGAATTTCGTCCAATGCATTTGGACATTGTGCCACTTGCCCAGCTCAAAGTAACTGGAGTTCAAGCTTGTTCTAGCCACAAACATAATCAACAAGAACATCAGTAGAAAGTGATGAAATGGTATTTGCATGAATGCATACGAGAAAATTTACAACAATTTTTGCAGCAGTTCATCCTTTTATGCGCATGCATCTACTTGCATAACTTCTCAATGATTGATGCACAGAGAGAAGGTAAAAAACACTAAATACAAAGATGCAGATGAAAACATAAAACTGTACACAAGAGCTATTCTATTAAAAATAAAGCTTAAGGTATGATTGGTCTGCAACAGCAAACCAACTGCATCCCAACAACAGCTTGATATAAAATGTAAATACTTTTTAACAGAAATACAACTGCATGAACATTACTTGAGTTAAAATCCCATTTAAATTATACGCATACATCCTTCGGAGAAAACAAAACGGGCAGAGAATATACATACCAGTTATTCCACACTGAGTATGGTCAGAAAAGAAATATTTGCAAGCAATTATGTTTTGTTCTAGACAAGATTAATTACGTTTATTAACCATACAGCTTGGTAGAGTGTGAAATGCCTGTCAATATTTTTTCTATATGCCCTTGGGTTCTGTGTGACACTTTTTACCCAAAAGGAAATAGTTATCCGCCACACGAGACCAATTTTATGGATTGTATACATATTCACACAGAACTGGTACCAGTGGTACCAAGTGTGAATAACATAACACATTATGCATGTTAATTCACTTTCTTGAGACTATAATGTGTGAAGACATTTACAATATCACTGAATACACTTCAATTCCAGTACACATCTAAAACAAAAATGAAATTAAAAAAAAAATATCTAAAACAAAAATGGTCCATTTTTGTAAAAGCGAAATAATAATTTTGAAGCATACACAAGCTAGAACTGCTGCAAAGTTCAGTATATTTTTTTCAAAATCTTTCTCTGCACTGTACACCAAAAAATGTCATAAAACCTTTCCAGAGAGATATCTGTTCGTAAAATCATTGTTTACACGATGCGCGTAGACTTTAGATAGATGGCTGAAACATCGCGTTCGCCATACCCCTTGCGCTTTGCCTGTCTGTATGACTTGAAAAAAATAAGTAAAAAGTAAAAATGGTTGGTAAAACCTCATTTTTTATTAACTAAAAATTAGATAATACATGAAAAACTAGTGAGAAAACATTGAAATTGAAAAAAAACCCAGAATTTTTAAATTCTTTTTTCAAATTTAGTTATTTCCTTCACTTCAGAACCAGACAGAATAATTAATTCTGAGATCCAGGACGATGTGACGGGAGGATGTGTGAGCTCATTCATTTGATTGTCCTGTATTTTATGGGACAAATTTTTTCATATTATTTGGCTCTTCGAAGGGACGGTTGTTCCCATTGCCCTCTCTGGATTCACATGAGTGGAGGCAGTCTTTTCAGCTGCAAATGAAACCAAGGCAGAAGGATCCAGGGCAATACGTCAGAGAAGTGACTTACTGTGTAGATGTGTCAGCTCATCCTATTTTACGAAAGACAAATTTTCCCCATATAATTCCGCTCTTGGGAGAGGACAATCGCCTAATCGTTTCCCCCAGATCCACGCTTGACTAAGTCTCACAAAAAAAACCCATTATACTGACCCTGCTTAGTGCCAGACATTTTCAGTGAAAAAAATCTTCTGCACACATGGTTTTATAAGGGTACAACTGTATTTACAAGTACAAAGTACCCTTGATGAAAATATTTTTCACACAGCAAGAAGATAACATATATCAAATAGCTCTCAGCTCCTAAACGTGTACCATAATCTTAATCTAACTTTTGGATACAAACATGGTACATTAATTTCAATAGAATGTTCTTCAATACCCTTAACCTGCTCTCACTGCTCATAGACCATGAGATAAATAGGTTGCTTAGTAGTAACTGATTATTAATGATGTGATTTGGGGAAATATTTCTCATGCGTATGGAGAGAGATAACTGTGTCAAACTCTGATTCAACGTCACCCCTATATTTCACAGAATTCTGGCGCTAGAACAAGTATGGTGTTGTATCGAATCAATCACTCCACTCTAATACTTATGTATCAATAGTTCTCAAACTTTAATCACTCGTGGCTCCCTTGAATATTCAAGGTTCATCTGCGGCCTTGACTTCCATTCTCAATTCTACCATGAGAAGTCACCCAATATATTTTTAATCAACATTCACATATTTTTTAAAACTTTTATATAGAATAACTGAAAAATAAAATGGTTAAAAAGCCATTTGACAAGCTTCATGAAATCATCTCTACAGACTTCATTGGAGCATGCTGAAAAAATAAAAAACTTAACCAAGTTGACAAAAATATCATTACATGCATGCAATTCCCCCCCCTTAAATTGAAACAATGAATATTGAACTTTAAGAGAAATGAAGCTGGAACTCACCTCATTGGCTACAGCTGTGAAATGCATAGGATGGTCAAGTTTGCTTCCTATAGCAATAAAAAGCCCCAGATCTTTCAGCATATGTATTAAAGGCATACTTGGTTCGAATTTCCCCTTGATAATCTCTAAGTAAAAAGGGGGAAGAAAACATTATTCAACAGCTATAACTCAAGTTTAATATACAACTAAGCGAGGGAAGGCTGGGGAGTCTGTCCTTCCTTTCAAAATGTCAGAAAATGAGTGACGAAAAAATAAATTGAAAATAAAACGATTGTTCTATCACTTTGATCCCCCATAATACTACAGTCCTAAAATACTAGTCCTCCTTCAAAATAAGCTATGGCCCTGAAACCAAGTTCAATAATACACCTGTTTTCATGAACATACACACAGCCAGACCTTGATATAATGTTACCCTGGAAGAACAAAATGATAGCTACTTCATAAGCAGGGCGACTAATTGTTAGTTACACTAGAACGACCTTCAAAAACTGATGTTAAAGTTTTAATTATTTGAGCGGCACAACAGAAATCACTTAACTCATATAAAATGCTACATCTTTTTTTTTTTTTATCCTAATCTATGAAGGAAACAATTTATATTAAAAAATGCTTGCTAAATACAGAGAAAATTCTGAACTGCAAAAATTTAAATTTGAATGTTAAACAATGGTGTTAATAGCCAATTTCTTGGGGATAGTTCACCATACATCATCAAAGAGAATTCAAGAAATTGTGATCCTAAATACCGGATATCGATAAATTTTATTAAAAACTGAAATTTTCAAATGCAATGTGCTAATCACTGCTAAAATTGCCAAAGGGTGTGGAAAAAAGGAGCTTCTGCAAATCGCAGTGAAAAAAAATGTATAATGCAGTAAAAAATACTCAAGTGATTTGATGACCCTATTTCATTGAGAAAAAATTGAAATTTGGTAAACTAGGATCTTGAATAATTACCCTTAAAATACAGTATATCGCCGGTTGCCATCAAAAAACTTTGTCAGAAAAAAAAAAAGTAGGCACAATTACCAATTGTAATAAAAATTCCGAAAAAAAAATTAAGACAAAATACTAAACCTGAAAATTATGTGAGATGAGTATTTTTATAATTTTTGCCATAATTATCATATAATTTACATTATGAAAACGCAGTGTATCCACATCTTACATAAATATTAAAAATTCAAATAAGCATCATTGAAAAATGGGACAAATGTATAAAAAAAAATCAGAGCAAAAAAAATTACAGGAACATCCCATAATATGGGACACAAGTGGTCCATCAAATCGCTTCAGGCATTTTACTAGTCCTTGTTTTCAGAAAGGTTGGGAAACACTGCCCTATGATATATTAGTCTAAGGAAAACTGAATTTGTAATAGTGGCCAATCCTCATTTTACTGAAAAAATTGCTGGACAAATCTGTTACTCACCATGCCCGGGATATGAAAAATTCTTACTGGGCATATCTTTTTTCGCATGGGGGAAAACAATTTAACCATTCATTCTTTTATCAGCAACAATGCAAGCACACATGCGTGAAATTGCATAGAAAAGCTTTGTTAGGCAGTCATGATGTATTTTGATCAATTCCACAGCTCCATAATATTTTACAGGCCACCGTGGCCATGGCCTTCACATCCTGCAATTAAGCCCATAGGTTGTGATCTTTGTGGAGGCCCCTTTTCTACAGTAAGTAGTTTATCCCCCCGATTTAACACCCCCATTTATTTTGCAGAATTCTGGCATTACATTGAATTGTGGCTGAATATGTGCAATCCTTATCAGTGTTTCAAATTATTTGTCCATAGGACTATCTTTGCAACCATTGATTGTAAAAGTACACTTCCAGTTACAAAAACTTTTCATATGTCATGTGGTTTCTTAAAATATCATTTTTAGGGGGTTGTATACAAAAAGAAATAAATCTCTTTACAAACAAAAAGAAATAAACCTTTTTACAAAGTCTCCATGTGCCAAAACTTCCAATTAGTGAAATATAATTTATGCTCCAAGTCATTAGCAAAAAAGAACTCTTTAAATGCAATATTTACGGCGGTAGTGGGGGAGCTCTGCCCCCTGCTGCCTTTGGCGGACAACCCCCCCTCTTTCCTTTTCACAACACATCTTGTTTATTTTGTCCCACTTCATCAGAGTGTTATGAAAAGCGACATGTGAAAGCACCAGCTTACTGACGAATTTTACAATAATAAAGCAACAAAAAAACAAATGCTATTCATCAAGCACCCCCAGAAAACTTCCCCATGGGGTCCCTAGACTGGAGCCCTGTTGGACCTCGAAAAATTGTCACTTGTATTCATTTCACCAACAAATATATTCCAGCACCCCCCCCCCTCCCCCCAATCAAGGACCCAGGACCCAATTTGCAGAATTTTAGTAGGGGACCAGACTGGATTTATCTCTGGCTTCCATTGTTGAAAATTTTAGTGTAAAACAACAATGTGATTCATCTGGGGGCCCCCAAAATGAAACCTGCCAACTTCCACATGGGGCTACCAACCTGGAAGCTTGTCAGAGATCATGAAAAATTAATTTGTATTCACTTTAACAATGAATAAAATCCAGGGCTACCAACCAATTACTCAGGACCAAATTTGCATACTTTTAGTGGGGCACAAGACTGGCTTTATGTCAGGCTACCGATGTTGCAAATTTTACAATGTTAAACAAAAAACAATGCGATTCATCCAGGGCCACCCCCCCCCCAAAATGAAACCCGTCACTTTCCACATGGGCCCGGAAGCTTTTCAGCCACCCCTCTGTGGGGGCTACAAAAAATTTTCATTTGCATTCATTTTACAAATGAATAAAATCCAAGCCCCAACCAATTACCTGGGACCCAATTCACATACTTTTAGTGGGCCACCAGTCTGGCTACATCTTGGGCTACCGATGTTGCAAATTTTACAATGTTAAACAAAAATCAATGAGATTCATCCAGGGCTCTGAAATGAAATCATACGCGGAGATAGACTTGGAAGTCTGGGGGGCAAGGTCATTATTGCTGGGGGGGGGGGGGGACACGACGATGATGTCATCTCATATATACATTAGATCAGTCGACTCCACCCTGGGGGGGCAATGCCCTCCCCTCCCACGCCCCCCCCCGTATCTCCGCCCATGAATGAAACCTGTCAACTTCTCCATGGGGGCTCCAACCTGGAAACTTGTCGGACATCCCCCAGCGAGGGACATGAAAGAAACGAATAAAATCGAGGACCGCAACCTTGCAAGGATCCTGGTTCAAACCCCACCCCCTGTCGCCGCAGTGGTGGTCAGCTGAAATCGGTTTTCCGCAGTTCCCAACTTTGAGGCATGAATGCGAGCCAATCACTCAGTAAAAAAGTATCACCGTAGAGAGAAACACAGGCCTACAACATTACAATTATTCATTCATTACACTTCACTCACTATGAGCAGAGAAAAAACTCAGTTAAAAAAAATAGATTGCAGATGGCAGCATTACACACAAATAAGCTTCACGGAAGGTTCACTATACATACACAAACACATTCTAACACGTACCAATTCATTAGAAGTTCCACAGAGGAATATAGATGAGGTGCATATCTGGTTTAGTAGTAGGGCCCTAACCAATTACAAGTGACCCAATTTGCATACTTTTAGTGGGGCCCCAGACTGGCTTTATCTTGTGATTCCGCTGATGCAAATTTCACAATGTTGAACAACAAAAACCATCGAGATTCCTCCAGGACCCCCAAAATGAAACCTGCCAACTTTTAAATGGGGGCCCGACCTGAATGCTTGTCCAACATCCTCCCCCATGAGAGCCATGAAAATTTTTCACTTGTATTCATTTTAACAATGAATAAAATTCAGGGCCCCAACCAATTATCTGGGACCATGGGCAGAAATACAGGGGGCACCCAGCGTCAAAGGTAAAGCCTACTGACCTAATTGTATTTGAATATATGAATTGACATCAACATCATCATCCCCCCTAGACTTTCAAGTCTATCACCGCCCATGTCCAGGACCCAAATTGCAAATTTGTATGGGGGGGGGGGGGGGGGTCATTCTGAATATATCTTGAAGCTTTTGCTATTGCAAATTTTTCAATGTTAAAGCAGAAGAAAAAAACATCCATCCAGAGCCCCTGGAAATGAAACCTTTCAACTTTCCCCATGAAGGTATATGTGCACTGCCCTGCCCTGGGTATCCCGACCCTGTGTGTTGGGAGCACCGGTGATATGTTTATTATACATACATCTCTGTATGGACCCACAACGGCAGGGCTGACAGGGGCTGGAACAATTCATATCACTGATTTTTCACACTATAAATTAACCACAGTAATGAAACAAAAGCTGGTTTGAGGCCCGCAAACTGTCCCAGCCTAGGGGCCCTTGCAGGATGCGAGGGCCATGCCTCTCGGTACATACACATAATTTTGTCCGATGGGTTAAACGGTTCCTGATATATTCAAGAGTCAAAATAAAACTTGACCCAAAATCGTAACTGATTTCCATTACATAGAAACAGGCCATTTTTGAGTTTGTGATTTTATATTATATATTTCTATATTATTAAAGTAGATTTGACTTTGAATTTTTCCGCATTTATCCCCAGAGATTGAATATGTGGTCCACAAATTGAGAAAACAAATTAATTCAAAATGCAACATTTCTGTAAAAATTTTTAAGAGGCAGTATGATAAAAAAAGTAAAATACTACATTTCACTAGTTTGAAGATTTACCACACTTATTACACATAAAAAGTTGATATTTTTAATTTTACGTATACAAACCCCTAAAAAAATTGTCATGTTTAAGAAACTGCATGTCATTTAAAAGCATTTTATAGCTAGAACTACACTTCTGTAGCATATGTCGCCAAGCCACAGATGTTTTTAACATATCAGCAACTACGTTTCATGTTTAAGCATAAGAGAATCCGAGACCTAATCATTATTCCTCACACTCCTCCATCACTCACCATCAGGACACTTCTTAAGTCAACAGCTGTAGAGATAGTCGCATGAACAAACAATTTTAATCATCCTGCGAGGTGATATTAGAACTTGGAAACTTCTTTCAGATATTCAGTGACTGCCTTCATTGCTTTTGAATTTTTGTATAATTCTTTCGAAATTTCAATTTTTTTTTATGCAAGTAAGTAATTTTTGAAGCAGGTGAATCAAGTAATAATATTTAGTCATGGTCACAGGTGGTATTCTCACCACCTTTTCTTTAATTATGTCAGTCAGCCACACTGAAAATTAATGTTTTCGATAATAGAAATGAAAACTTTACATTACCATTCCCCTTTTCCTCAAGCAAGAGACACTTTAATGATCCTATATTCATGATTTCTAAGAGGTCTTCCTGTCGAATGCCAATAACTTTTGACAGTGAGAATGCTTCCGCGAGGCTTGCAATTACGTTACCCATTATAGTGTGGTAAAGAGCATTCATCCTTGCTCCGTAACCGACTTCACTACCTGTAAAAATAAAAATTGAGGTGGGAACCAATCTACATTTAATCTCATAACACAAGTCTGCACATTAAAGTGATATTAAGGGTTATTGACTGAATAATTGCCATAATGTGCATTATGTGAGTGCGTGAAAGATCTTTTCCACAAAACACTTGAAAATGATTGGTTCTTTTACCTGAGTAAAATGCATGCTTTCCCATTGCTTGAAAGCTACTGGCACAATCTGTAAAGAGACTGCGATCACCAGATGCTAAAATAATCAACTGACCATCCACCGAACGCTCTTTGCAACCTATTATAGGTGCTTCAAGGTAACGTCCACCACGAGAAATCACTGCCTATTCAAGAAAATAATTAAAATTATACTTTTGTTTCATTATTTAAAATGTTAAAAACTTAATTTTTTTTATCAATGGATGCTTAACAATTTTCCACCATTAATAAAATCCTGAACTTACTTCCGACACATCATGTGATGTATCTGGATCAATGGACGATATTTCCACATAGCCTTTCTTTGAAGCTATTTCCTGTAAAACTCCACAGTTTCCAAAGACCAACTAGAATTCAAGAAATGCAAGGCTTGAAATGACATTTTACAACATACATGCTCAACCCATGGCCCGTGGGCAAAATTTGGCCCTCAGAGTCATCTGATGTGGCCTGTGACCTGAAACCCAATTTTTTGAAAATAAACTAACACACACACATTTTCAGATCACTTGAGTGACCTATGGCAGAGTTCTAGAACATGTAAACAGACTGCGGCACATTTACAGCTCACTTAAATGATCCGTGACTCACAGATCACTTGAGTGACTTCTGACACAGCTACAGACGACTCAAGCACCCGCAGCACATTTTCAAATCACCGAAGTGACCTACGGTCCAAAAAGCAGAATGTTTTGCATTGTTCTGCAACAAGCCCTTGGCTGACTGGAAATGTTCTGCAGTAAATATTCCCACGCTCGTGTTTTCTACACTTTTCTTAAGATTGTTCTGTGACATGTGTCAAAGATTTCGGAATATTCTGTTCTCTGGCCTGCGGTGCAGTTCCACATTACTTGAGTGGTCTGCTGCACATTTCAGACCACTGAAGTGATCCACAATACATTTCCATATCGTTCAATTGGACCGTGACATGTTTTTGTACCAACAAAGTCGCCCACACTTCTAAAAGGTTGAACACCTTCGTGTTACAATATGTCTTAACAATTGAGAGGTACATAAAGAAGCACTAGGATTCCAATCATTGAAGTGCTTTTTTTAAAAAATATTTTTCATAATTTGAAAAATAAAACCTTTCAATCATTTTTTTTTTCATGTCAATGTTTCCATATTTCATTTTAATTTTAAATTAATAAATAAAAAATAATTTTCTTACACAAACTGCAATATTGAAAAATATATTTCAACAAATAGAATGGTTGTTGCTCATTAAATGTATAGCTTTTGATACATAAATATATGTATTACTACATCAACGTTCCTATAGATTTATCTATATTTTTTCAACATTACCCACCTCTTTGACCACACTTGAATCAGAAACACAGCAAAATGTGATGTCTGAAGCAGCAACAACATCAGCGGGAGTTTGACCTTTGAAGGCTCCAGCTTTAATAAAATCTTGACACTGAAAGAAATTAGAAAATTAGTGAAATTATACATAGCTTTACAAATATATAAAATGGCCCAAAGATATATAAAGTTAATTTCAGAAGAACAAAACAGATAAATCTTTAGCAAAAAGGTTTGAAAAGAAACTCTTTCGTTCTATCATTTTCCAATTTCAAAGCATGAATGCGAGCTAATCTCCCATCTAAAAAGTCTGCACAGAGAACCACACAATCAGGCCTACAACATTTAAAATTCATGCATAATACAAACAAGCAAAAAAAAAAAAAATGTAGAGTTGTTTGTGCCTGAATTTGGAAGACAGATGGCAGCACTAATTAAAATCCACATCACACATTTCTCAGACACAAATTTCACATTAGGTACGCAACACTAACATGACACATTCTGACACACACCAATTCGTTAAAAGTTTCTCAGAGGAATGAAGTGTGTGCATAGTTTAGTTCTACTAGTTATTCTATCATCAGAGTTCAATTCTTTTGCTCTATGGCAGTTATTATTTATTTTAATATTTGATTTTCAATAATTATGCTGAAATCAAGCCTTGTGTCATGCAAGAGCGACAACAAGAGCGATACCCAAAAGATTTTGAAACCTTGAATTGTTTTGTCTATGAGTGGCAAGTTGTGTAACTACAGATCTGCTTGTTCTTTTGTAATGAACTCATGAATTTATAAAAAATTTTGGGACACCCTGTATGTATTGAATAAAACAATAAACAGTGACTTCATAATTAATCAAGGTTCTGAGTCATATGCACAATTTTTCCCACCTATAAAAATCAACTATTAATATCATTACCAAAGATGTTAATGACTGAAAAATACTGCAGACAGTAATTTTAATGAATGCTTAAACAGAATAAAATTGATTTAGGCCAATGGGTAACAAGCATAGAGGATAGCAATTGGAGTTTAAGCTGTACAAAAAACACTTTTCTCATAAATAATAATTAATTTATAATAGACCATATTTAGTTAATTGGTTACAAAAGCAGAAAATTTGACTTCAGGGGGTGGGGGAAACGAAATATGAGGTTATCTATAAAACAGGAGCATGGGAACAGAATAAAAAAAGGCAATACCTTTTCTGGTGTCCTATTCCATACTGTGATATGGTGACCAGAATTGAGAAGGTTCTTCACAATACCTCTGCCAATAATTCCAAGACCCAAGAACCCTAACTTTGATTTGGAAGCAGTGACACCTTTGTTTTCTAAATACTTGCTAACTTTTTCTATGTCTAAGGCTGGAAGCTCCTGGGGAAAAAAAAGTAATAAACTCTTAAAACTGAATTTCTTTTAATGTATATACATTCACAGAAAATTTTTTCTCCTGAATACAAGATCAAGGAAAAAAGGAATGTGAAAAATGATCTTTAGATTATACGTAGGAAAATTGATGCATGACTCGCACCATTTGCCAGTCATAAATTAATTTATAAATTTTTGCCAGCCATTCAATTAACATGATTTTCCCAAAATCATGTTAATTGAATCAGTTATATATATACAAAAAGCTATATATGCACACATACTGTTGGTTCAATGAATAAAGGTCGGTTCAGTATCGACTGTCTCGAAGGTGACAGATGAGGAACATAACTTTGTAGAGGAGGAAGTGAGCAATGAGAATTTGCAGACAATAAAGATGAAGTTGTGTCAGTCTTTTTGAACTTTTTCTTAGGTTTCTCACTCTCGGAATCTGATATTCGTCTTTTAACAGCCGACTTCTTGGGGCTAAGTTTTTGTGTGCTTTGACGTTCCTGAAATTAGAACACATACAAACAAGAAAAACATTTAATCAAAATTTTTATCCCTAAAAATGAAATGTCATAAAGTGACAACATAAATATAAACCATTCCAAATTTTGGCTGGCAATCAAGGCAGCAAATACATATTTCAAGCAATAGGAGCAGTATTGATATGACTAACATTTGATTTTTTAGGTTTTGGAGATTTTGTTTTTTCTTCGACACAATGGTTTGTTTCTTCATATTTGCTTTTTGAAACAATGCCATTTGTTTCAGCATCATCTTCTGCTTTGCTTTTTGAATGGGTTTTCTGGAAAATTAGAGAAGAAAAACAACTCTATTTCATGTTTATAAATCAAAAATAAACTCATAAATCAAATTTTCAAAACATATGACTGAAAAGTTACAAATTCATACACTAAGGAAAAAAATGGATTTCCATAACTTATCTAGCAATTAAAAAAAAAAAAAAGCAGCAGAGAATATTCAGTGGAACTCTTTCACAGTAATAATTGTCATAGGGATATACAGGGTGCCTCCCGAGTCCTAACGCAGACTTTACCTTATCAACCATTTGCTGTATAGAGGTATGGTTTAAATTTAAAAAATGCTCTAAATAGGTTCAGAAACCACTCTATACCAGTTTTGAGAGTGAAAATACAGTGTGTCCTAAAATAGAAAAATCTAAATTTTTATACAGTCCCGTCTTCAAAAACCCAATTACAAAGTTATTGCCTTGTATCTATTGAGGCGTTAAAAAAAAAAGAATTCCTGTGGTTTTTAAATGCAATATTCACCGAGATCTTTGAAATTAAAAATAAAGGAAAGTTGGGAAAACGGCATAAATTGGGGGGGGGGTGTGTTTCCATTAGTGTTTATATGCTGTTTTTCCCAACTCTTCTTCTTTTTTGAATTCAAATATTTAAGCGAATATTGTACTTAGAAACATGAAATATTTTTTGTTTGCCTCAGGAGAGACAGGGCAATAACTTTCTAATTGGGTTTTGAAGATTGGTTCATTAATACGTACAGAGGGATTGATTTCTTCCTCTATGGCTTCAACTGCCAACCAGAATGAAGACCTCCTCTTTGCTTCTTTATCTTTATTTTTCACAAACTTCTCTTCATTTTCTTTGTAGGGGAAAATATTTTCTTCAAATATCCAAGCACTGTTAAAGAAAGCATAGCAAAGTTTTCCTAAATGTTATATTTCATTCTTTCACAAAAAATTTTAATGTAAACTACATGCATAACTATATTTTAATACATTTTCTTTAGAATGAAAGCAATTGGAGTTTCACCACCAGCAGTAATATAGTCGCATTTACTGAAAAATGTTCGAAGTTTTTTTTAACGCAGGGTAAAATTCACCTTTTAAGGCAAATTTTCAATTTGTTTTGGCAAACTTAGAAAATTTACAAGCCAATACAGACTGCGATACGAATGAAATACTGGGCGGGGGAGATAAAGTTGAGATGTCCGATATATAGTGAAACCATGCTAGCAACTAGTGAAGTCACTAGACTATTTTATGCTAGTGTGCTGATTGATCTTTAAAGCAACACTTCTTCAAGCTTGTGCAACACTTCAATCATCTTTCACATTCACCTGTTTGATATCTTGCCTAATCCTACAGTGATTGACGAAAATTAATGTTCTGTTCGGAAATGTGATACTGTTGCAAAACTTTGCTGATCACAGAATGTCTATATCCTTGGGCTGCAGACAGACAGAAATGCAGGAGCAATGTATCAGGAGCGAATTCTCTCTCTAGAATGTTTTAAAAATGTTTTCTTATGAGCCCCATTTACATGTGCAAAATTGAGATTTGAATGGAGGTGGTTTGGTAAATATAAACCTGCCCTGCAACTTTCCCCGTTCCCTTGTACGGAAAAAAAGACGAAGAAAGATTAAGACTGTCTCCTTTGGTGGATTTTTGCGGTGTCATGACACCCCCCCCCCCCCAACCTTATAATCCTTAGGCGCCAACTCCCAGACTTAAAAATCTGTAGTTTATCATGTAAGGAAACTTTTACTGAAGAAAACGTGGCATATAAATAAAATGAGGGAAAACAGGATTTTTGGGATTTCATTTGATGGCCCCCTTTTACCAGGATATTCCTGCATTTTTTGCCGTTCTGATTTTTTTAGCAATGATTGGAAACTTTGCTTGATTTTGAAATCACATTTTGTGACAATTACATTTTCTGTACTTGGAATCAAATTGATCATATTTTTTGTACGAAAATGTGGTCAGCTTGGAATTTCAAGAACAGAAAAAAATATTTTCTTTAGAGATTTTCTCATTCAAATGAAGCACAATTTGAAGAGTTTTAGGAATTTTTCTATAAAAATTTGCAAAAATTGGAAGAATTTAACTTCTGACAGGAAGATTTTAATAAGGCTGAAAAATTTGAAGGCTTCCGGATAAATCAGAAGCATTGACACCTATGTATAATCCTTCAAGATTTTTCTCTATTTCCGAGTTAAAGATACAGGCGTTTTCATTTCCTATGTAAACAGTGCTATTTTTTCCATTCAAACAGAATAGAATAGGTAGAAATGGAAATGAGTGACAAAAAAAGGTCAAAATTGATTTTCAGTAAAAAAAATTCAAAGATCCAATTTGACAAAAAAAACATAACTCGGTGAAATGTGACTCATTGACAGATCAATCCATATTATAGGAATTTGAGTTTCTACAGTACTTAATTTAAAACAAAATTTGAGGATTTTTTTTTTTTCCTTCTCTTGAAATTATACTTATATTTTTGTCACAGATTCATTTTATGAGCTTCTGTACACTGAATCAATAACAGAACTTTTCAATCGAAATAAAAAATTCTTACATACAAAACTCTGTACAGGAAAATATTTTCCATCTCCAAAAATTTTTCACTTTTTCAAGATTTTTACAGTAAACCCTTATGTAAAGGCACAAGGTGGATAAAAAGTCTGTAAAAAACTTTAAAAATTCACAAAAAACAGGAAAAATAACCAAAATAAAAAACGGTTTCCAGGGTTAGCATCGCTAGGTCACTGGAATTTTTTTTAAGACAGGAAAAATCCAATCAAAAAAACAGGCGATAGGTGGTGCAGGTATGAGCGACTTCAGTTGAGATGGTTATAAGAACTTGCGCTCCTAAACCACAATCGTTTTAAACCTTGTATGTGGACCTGCTGCACTCGGCCGTTGCTGGATTTGTGACTCGCCTACAATGTGTTATCCCCTGTGGTGGTGGTCATGTGGAACACACACTGCTGTAATAAACGATTTGGAGGCATTCTGTTCGATATCTGTGTAATTTCTTTTACTTGTGTACATCAGCGCCACCTATCAGTTGTTTTTTGACCTAACAAGGCTAACCTTGCAAACCATTTTTTAATTTGGTTATTTTTCCGGTTTTATGAATTTTTAAAGTTTCTACAGACTTTTTGCCCACCCTGTACTTTCCTAGTAGCTTGGTGTTGTGGTTTATGGAAATTTCACCTCTGACATTTTGCCCCCTCCCCCCTGATGTTTTGTCCGTGCTACATTTTGCCCCTGACAATTCACCCACCCTGACTGTGTGTGAGAGAGAAGTGAGTTAACAAGTGGCTGTATGAGTAAGTGGTGAGTGACCATATGAGTGAATGGCCGTATGACCATATGAGCAACCAAGTGAGTGAGAGTAATTCAAGTTTTTAACTATATAAGTGACCAAGTGTATAAATGTATTAGTGATTATGTGAGTGACTAATTGAAGGAGTGAGTGGCAAGATCAGTGGATGTGTGGCTGCATGAGTGACCTTGAAGACTGGGTCTTCAAGTTAAACAGTTTTCAGGCCCGTGATACACATGCTACTAAGTAGCATGAAAGCATGCCACTTTCGAGCATATGCAATTTATAAGATTAATGGTAACATTCATGCACAGAAAATGGGAACTTGGAAATCTAACCCCTCAAGGGACCAAAGCTTACCACATGTGACGAAGTGAAATACCTTGGATGTCATTTGGACTCTAAGCTCTCATGGAAATTCCATATTAAAGAAAGAGCTAAACGGGCCACTAATACATATATACTATGCAAAAGAATTATTGGTAAAACCTAGGGTTTAAACCATAAAACCACCCAGTGGATTTACACCACTATTGTATGCCCAATGTTGAGCTATAGATGTGTGGTATGTATGGCATCAGGCATTACCAAAAAAAATGGGTCAGGTATTTTTCTGGCAAAAATATGTTTTTGCCAGGATAGTGGTAAAATCTGGTAAAAACCAGGGCAAAAATGGTTTTGCCAGTACACTTTTTGCACTATTTTATTTCCAGCTATGGAGAAAACTTACTAATCCTAAAACTTATTAATTATTAAACCAAAATTTGAGTTCAAAACTGTCATTTACACAATAAATAGAAAAATAAATACATAACAATGTCTTGCATGCATAGACAGATGAGGAAAGAATCTGTTTTTGCCGGGACAGTTTTTACCACCATGGTTTTTCTATATGGCAAAAGCTGCTAACAAAAAAAAACAAAGGCATCATTTTGAAACAAAAAAAATTACAGTTCCTTCAAGTGATAAAAATTTTCCTCTATATCTTATTAAGAATAAAAATACAGTAGAGTATGCTAGTACTGCTCTTGCGTGTCTTTTTTTAGAAGTAAAACCAACATTTAGAGAATTTTTTTATTTTCAGATAATTGAAGTTTTTCGATAATCCTAGGTAGCCCTGGTTCCATTCACCACAGATTATCGAGGCCCTGCTGTATAACAATATTCTGTGGATAAAGGAAAAAATATTGTTATAGAGGGATTTATTGCTATATCGAGCATCACTATAGTGAGGTTTCACTGTACAGTGTTTGTTACCTTGACTCACACTACCTTCAGTTGTGGAAGTTCAGAGTTGCATCATTTTCTGTGAAACATGCGTATTTCTGAAATTCAAGCATAATCACTGGATTATTGCTTAGATAGTGGAGATTATTAATTGATAACCAATTTAAAAAAATGTTTTATTCGATCAGAGCATTATATTTCATGAAATTACACCAATTTTTGGGAGTTTACAGTATGTAAAGATGGAAACTTTTCTGAGATTTTAGAATGGAATCTTCCCCTCAAGGCTTTGTTTGATATCTACTATTTTCAGAGAAAGTGACAATTTTATACCTGAAATTCAATGCCAAGTTTAAAAATTTGTTTAACATATTGCTCTTTTTTGACAATGTACCTGGTCTGCAACTTTCAATTAACTTCAACTCATAGTTGAAATTTGTTTCCTTGCCTCCAAATACAAGCAGCTCATTTCTTTCAATTGGTTGAGGTGTTATCAAAACATTCAAAGCATTTAACACAGAACTTTCATTTATGCAGATTTCAAGAGTGCAAATACAGATTTTAATGTCTTTTTTTATCAGACCTTATTGCAGTCACAACACAAGTTAAATTTATGAAGAATACCATAGCATTAAAGTCATAGTAAGAAAGAAGACAGGTGTTAACAGGTTATGTTATGTGGTTTAAAATTTGGTCTTAATTAACTAATACCTATATGCATTTCTATGGGAAACTATACCCCAGACTTACACAATTTTGTCACTAATCCAACCTATCACATATTTTGAGGGTTTTACTGTGCTTTGGGGCCATTCAAGTATTACGTCAGCCCCCCCATTTTTGACCCCCCCCCCCATCAGCAAAATTTCATCATCTCTGCCCCCCTACCTCCTATCACATATTGCTGGGATCAAAGACTATGTGGGGAGGGGAGCAGGGTTTAAGCTACGGTCGCATTTTTCGCAAAATGCGAAAGAAAATCGCAGAATGCGAAAAAAGTAGTAGCCACTTTCGCAAAAATAAATGCGCACAGGAGGTAGGCAACGAGTAGACATCTAACCATCAATCATTACATTAGGGGTCATTCAAGTATTACGTCAGAATCGGGGGGGGGGGGGGTTCAGATTTGCTGACTTTTGATGGCAGGGGGTTGAAGGTTGCTTACGTCATCAACCACCCTTTTTGAAGATATGAAATATTCTAAGCTGCTGACTAAATTATGTTGACAGGCGGGGGGGGGGGGGGGGGGTCAAAAATGGCTAAAAATCTGCTGGCTCGAATGGCCTCTTAGCATTGTAGCATTTTGCTAAAGCTTTTCCCCCCATTTTCGCTTTTCTGCGAAAGAAATTTTTTATCCATCTTAAACCCTGGAGGGGAGACATGTGAAGAGGGGCTCCTGCCTCCCAAATGATCAAAAATAATTTGTTTAAATGCAAATTTTAAAAAAAAAAAAAAAAAAAAATCAAAATTTCAAAAGGAAATGCCTTTATGTGTTAGAATAAATTTCTGTTAATTTCAATGCTATCCCCCCCAAAGGCTAAGAACTCAAAATTTCCTTTTAAGAAATTCATTGTGACCCACCCTCTAAGCCAGATAATGATAAAGCCTTGGTCCATGGACCAGGGTTTAAGATGGATAAAAAAAATCCCTTTCACAAATAAAGCGAATACGGGGGGGTGGGGCGTACTTCCTGTGCGCATTTTTGCAAAAGTGGCCACTACTTCTTTTACATTCTACGATTTTTTTCCGCATTTTGCGAAAAATGTGACCGTAGCTTAAACCCTGCTGTGGCCCAAATGTGTAAATGTGGCCTGCCCTCTCAAACCTAATTTTGTAATGAACTAAGCAGCACATTTACAGATCGCTTAGGTGAACCATGGCACAATTCCAGAGCATTCAGGCAGCCTGTGGCACATTTTCAGATCACTCAAGTAGGCCTTTGGCACATTCACAGATCACTTAAGTGACCCGAGACAGTTCCAGAACACTTAAGCGATCTGTGGCACATTTAGAAATCCCTTGAGTGACAGTTGGCACAGTTTTAGAGCACTTAAGCGACCTCCAGTGCGGCTCTACATCACTCAAGTTATTCCCCCGCACATTCCCAGATTACTTAAGTGATCCACGCATAATTACAGATCACTTGAATGATGAGTGTCACAGTTCGAGAGTACTTAAGCGTCCCACACACATTTCTAGATCACTTGAAGGATCCATGAAACATTTAGAGATCACTAAAGTGGCTCTTCAGGAAGTTCAGGATGCCATTAAGAATATTTAATATTTTTATAAAGGGTGGTTGATGACGTAAGCATCACCCAAACCCCCTTCCCATCAAAAGTCAACAAATCGGACCCCCGCCCCATCATCGATGCTGACGTAATACTTGAATGACCCCTTTGTCTATTATAGAAAGAATTGCTTCACTTTGGCCAAAATTTGCTACTTTTATTGTAAACACAATTGTGTGAATGGTTGGGTATCACAGACATTTTAAACATTTTTGTAAAACATAATTTATGCTTATTCTTCGATAAAATTTAATATAAGCATATATATATATATATATGCATTATATATATATATATATCCTTGTTAATATAATTCTTAAACCAGAGCAAAGAGTTGATGTGTTTCAAACAATTTTTTTGTATTAAATTTTTTTCCGAAATGATGCTATAAAAAAACCTATTGCCAGGGAATTTTTTACTGACAGTTTTTTCCAGCAATGGCTAACACTCGCCAACTAAAAAATTATTAATTCTTATAGTAAAGTTACGCGAGAACTGTGTATGTTCAAATTATCTTATTTGCAATTAGAAAAATAAATGTATAATGTCTTACATGCATGGAGGAAAAAATAAATTTTTGCTGGGATGATTTTTACTGCAGTTTTCGCCAACCCTGGTAAACACCTCTTATGACACTGTCCTACAAAGAGTGTAAAGATTAGCATGCACTCTGATCACAGGAGCTGAATCCAGCTCCCCTTCAATTGCCCTCGAAACTGCTACCTCTAAGATGGTATCTACAAGGAGAAGCTTTTAAGACCATGTACAGGCTTGAAAGAAACAGTACCTGGTGTAACCGACCATGGTGCAAACGAAATTGCTGACATAATTGATAACATCCCGAATGGAGCTATCAAATGATACACTGATGGCTCCAGGATAACTACATAACTACAGTTTTCCAAGCTGAAGTACTTGCAATAGCCATGCTAGCTGAAAAACTTTATTGCTAAAGGGTCTCATAACAACCAAATAATTTTCTCTGATAGACAAGCAGCATTAATGGCTCTTGACAACTTTTTCAAGTTTCAACTGCATCAACTACTGCACTGATAAGGTGAATAACTTAGCAGCCCCTGACATCAACCTTTACTGGTCAACCCAGACATGTAAATTTCCAGGGAAAGGAACTTACAGACAGATAGCCAAAGAGGTAGCGAACCTGAAGCTTTCTACCGTTTCAATATCAACCATAAAAGATTATATCAAACAATGGATAGAAAATAAACATTATCTGCAATGAAACTTGAGACAAGACTGCAGACAGGCCTTGGGAACCCAACCAAATATTGTCAAATAACTTATATTTTACTGAATAGAAAACAGAGTCGACAGGTTATACAGATCATCACTGGTCATGTTAACCTAACGAAACACCTACACAACTGTAGCTATGCAGATTCACCTATTTGTCCTGTGGAGTTTCGTCTTTCTCTCTGCACACTTCACTATGTGGGACGATGTCCTGCTTTCACTATCCCGAGAAGGAACTATTTTGGTGATCATCAGGTGACACTAAGTGAAGTAGTAAATGCAGCCAGCATTTACAACTTGATAAATTTTCTCAATTATACTAGACACCTGAACTCATGGTGTGTATCAATTCTATGCTCTGTCTCATGTGTTATTTTCCAATAACTTCATGTTGAGTTCTTGGCCATATCCCTGGGAGACCTCCTCTGCTTTTTTAAAAGGGTATCACAGACAGGAGCAGCCTCCTCATTTATTTAGATATAGCCTTTATCGGTTGCATTTATACTATAATACCCAGAGTAAGCACAAACCCAACCCACTGGGCTTTTTCGGGTTTTTGGTGTTTTTCAGGGTTTTTGGAGTTTTTTCAGGGCTTTTGATATTGAAGCATAAGGAAAGAAAGTTATATATGCTGTAAATAAATATAATAGACTGGGCAATTTATGACAATTATTATAAGTGTATTAATAATAATCAGAACAGAACATTAAATTAATATTAATAAAAATTTTAGCTGGTTTCACGTGTGCTTAAAGTGTAACCAGAGTTGAAAAACCTCTAGTGGAGAAACACTGTTCTTAAATGATAAGAAGGGGCATAGCATTTATTAGAACTGTGATTAAAAAAATAAAAACCCTGACAAATTATTTGTAAGCAACTAAATTCTGAAACAGATCAATCTGACTGGACTGAATGCTCCTGCATACAGCATTTCACCATTTCTTTCTGCTGTTTAGCTAGACAAGTTATGTGTATAAACTGTCCAAGTTCTAAAATTTTACTTTGAGAGAAGTGTAACTTTTGGTGGTAAAATTTAGTCAGTGAAATACCAAGAACTGAAAGTTCTGGAAGAAATTAGTCCATTGAATGGACTATAGTGAATAAAACTGATAACAAATAGCAAGTGACTTATGTAAGTTTTGTTTTGCAATACCATAGTTAGTGGAAAAAAATCCATGCTCATGTGAATAAATGCAAGAAATCGGAAGCTTATTCCTTGTTTTCGTGTTCATCCAACACTGATGATAATGAACCTTCATGCAGTGAAGAGACATCTACTTCATTGAAAAGAAAGCAACCTCTTGAAGATGTTTCTACATGCGGAAGTTCAAATATTATTGTGGCTGCTGGAACATGTAAAAAACCAAAGGCCAATTTATTGTTAAAACAAGTGACTGCTAGAGGTTAGTTCTTGAAAAGTATCCAAATTTTTTTATGCTAATAATATACCTTTTAACATAGCCAATAGTGATGCATTTAGAGAAGTGGTTGATGCTTTGCATCCAGGTTATATCCCTCCTAATAGGAAGAAATTAGCTGGATCATTATTAGATGAGGCAGATAAAGCTGTCGACATGCTAATGACAGAGGAAATTGAAAAATTCAACTATCACTCTGATGTTGGATAGTTGGTCAAATGCAAATGCTGACTCCATCATTGCAGTGAGTATCCACACTAGCTAGAGCACCCACTTAATAGAGACTGTAGAATGTGGCTCACACAAGAAAACAGCATAATTCTGTGCGGAAATAGCTGAAAGGGCTATGGATACTATAGTATATTAATAAAAGTATTTTTGCTGATTTTTGTAATAACGAGAACAAAATGAAAAAATTTCATGACATAATTTCCAAAACCATCCACATGTACTTGCTTTTGGCTGTTCAGCCCATTTTATGAATCTCCATTCATCCATAATTACCAAAAATACATAGAAATATCCATTGAACATAAAGAAATTGAAAAAAAATATTGTGATGATTTATGTATTGATAACAAAGGATTATATAAAGAACTAGCTTACCCGTCGCACGTTGTTGCGATCTCAGAAGAAAGGAAATGAAGGAAAGGAAAAAAAACTATGCCAGAAACCTTCGTGGGAGTGTACTCAATAACTTCCCAAAGTTCCATAGCGATTGGATGAATGGTGTAGTAATGAATAAAAGGCAAATGGACATACATTTGTTTTTATATATATAGATTTCCGTTGGTCCTGGTTTCTCATCATATAATGCGAAAGCAATATCCCTATGTTGATATTTACATGCCATGTACTACATAACAGGAAAAACTAATTTAATTCTTCTAAGTGATTCAGCAATAATTAGCAAATTCATAAATTCATTTTTTAGATACAATTATGTCCCGCGCATTTAGAATATTTTTCCCATATTTTTTATTGTTGACATATGGTTACCCAAAGAAGGTCTAATTTTCTATTTTAAACCATGAGTATATTCTTGTAGTTACAATTCAATTACATAAATTCAATAATTTTCCAGTCAGTTGGAATAAAATTACCAAGTCTACCTGCGGATCACCACATGCGCCATCGTCGTGAACTACTTCTGGGCCAAGGACCATAGATTGAAAAATGCTGCTACAGAGTATGTCTGGGATGCACTTGGGAGGCAATTGTAGTGTAGTTCTTCAACACCCCCCCCCCCCTCCACAGAATGATCCAAGAACTGAAAACAATGTTGCTGGAGAAATAGACCAACTGTAACAGGGACTACTAAACAGTCTGATTTTCCAGTATAAAATCATGTTGTGTGACCCGTGTAACACAGTAAGAGGGCACTATACCAGGGCTATATTAGCAAGGGCTCTCTCGCCACAGAGAGCACCAGGTCTACAACGGCACAAATATTCAAAAATTACACTTCATTCGGAATTTGAACTATAGATGGTGCAATTAAAAACTGACACAACACTATAGACTGACTGACACACACACTCGTACTTCTGGCACAACTCCACTGGTAGTAAATTGCCCAAGAGATAGACTGGAGTTGTACTCGGTTTGAAAGAAAGGAACAAAATAAGGGCTGTTTCATCTCTTTGATGTTGTGCTTGATTGGCTCAGTGGGCGTGGTCTCGGAGCTGCTATGTGAAATAACAGCCCTGATAAGTTTTTGCTTTTTCCTCGCAGACCATATCAGCTTTTAAAACTTAGGGTATCGAAGATTTTATATTTTAGTGGCGTATTTCACAGCTTTAAGTCAGAGATTTTGCGATATAGTGGTGTTTTAGCACCACTGCTATGCACATGTATTATTTTTATAACCAATAGCTCGCTCGTTGCTGCGATCTCAGAAGAAAGGAAATTCAAGGAAATGAAGGAAAGGAAAAAAAATTTAAAAACTATGCCAGAAACCTTCGCGGGAGTGTACTCAACAACTTCCCTAAGTTTCATGGCGATCGGATGAATAGTGTAGTAATGCATAAAGGACAAAGAGACAGACATACATTCGTTTATATATATATAGATGTGTCAACTTGCAAATGCAGTTATCGAGTATTGGTAAAGCCTTAGAGATAATTTACAAAGAAATAGATGTACTTTTGAACAGACAGTAGAAATATGGCTGGAGATGTATTGGAAAGTAAATAATTATCTTTGTATAAGGAGTATGTTGCACATCACTTTGAAAAAGCACTAACTCCATTTCATTTCCTTGCAAATATGACTGATCCTTTTTTGAAAGGAAAAAGATTAACTAAGGAACAAGAAGCTTCCACTGAACAATGGATCGAAAAACTAAATACATAATTTGTTATTGCACTACAGATGTTTCAAATAGAAGAGACAGTTCTATCCAGGAACAATGTTTTCCCACAACATGGAGTCAGTTGAAGCAAAAAAGTGGCGGAAAATCATGCGTTGCAAGGCAGAAAAAAATAAGATTTTACATGCAGACTTTTGCAAATTTTTGGAAGACCTGCATTCAATTACATCTGCATGAATTGAGCGTATTTTTTCTAATTTTGGACTAGTATGGTCAAAACTGAGAAATAAACATGGATGTGAAAAAGCAAAGAAATAAGTGAAAGATCACTCAAATCAAAAGGTGTTATTGAAAAGGATTGGTAATTGTGTAAGTTAGAAAACATTAATGAAAATGTTTATTTTTTCTACTTGTAAAAAAAAAGACAATTAAAATATAATGGGAAGAAATATAATTTAAATAGCATTGAATACAGATTTATTTCTGCATTTCTTTTGAGATAGAGTATGACAATGAAATAACATCATTAGAAAGTATACTGTTTGTGAGTAACTGTAGTTTCAAGGTGTAGTTTTTGTTGGGTTTTTCGGGTTGGGCAAAATCTGACCAACCCTGATAATACCCCGTATACAGAGGTTCAGTAAAATGGTTACCCTACCTTCCATTCCCAACGCTGTCGCATAACCTCTGGGAAATCTCCACAGTATGCTGTTACTTCACACCTATATGATCCACAATTGATATATTGCTACTTGGTGTCAGAGAAATGGGCAAAATTGCCCAAGCTCTTCCCGCTTGGGACATCACAGAATGATAAACATTCATGCAAATGACATCAATAATCTCATTGATTGCATATGCTTGAAAGCAAGGTATGAAAAAATCATTAAAAAATAATAGATTTTTTTATTTAAATCACTTTTTTGATTAAAATTGACCCACTGCTTATTAATTAAAACAAATCTTGTTAATCATTAAGAATGCATATTTTCATATCACCAACTGCTTTTTTTTCTCTTAATTGCTCAAATTTAACTAAGCATTAATGAATAAACAACAAACAAACTACAAGCAAAAAATATGAACACCAACAATCTGTTTATGTAATGTGAAAGGTCATTGAGCCCAAATTAACTTCATAGATTAAAATTTTTTTTGTACAGGAAAGTGCTTTTATTCATGAACGCATTAAAAGTGCATGAGTGGTGGCAATTCAGTACCATTACATCTGGTGCAGACATCTCAATTCACTCGATGTGCAATCAAAGGGCCATTCAGCATCAACTAAATAAAACAAATTCTATTGGCAAAATTGTTTCTTGCACAATAAATGAATTTGTTTCAGACTTGCATGATGTTGCTTAATAGTTGTTTATACATTTTCAAGTTGCATGGATATCCAACTCAAAAGAGGTCCGGCTAATAACTTTATATTTAATTTTCTGGGCTTTGTATCCTAGGCGAACTCAATATTTCAAAAATCGTGAACTCTATACAATTTTTAAAATTTTTGATGTGACAGAAAACCCCACAGAATTTCCGCATTTCGAAAAGTAAAATCGGCAATTTTAACACTGATTTCTATGAGGATCACCCTTTTCCTGACAATCAAAGCGATGCTGATTATGACGTCATTCAAAAAACCTCATTACTGGAAGTATTGAAAAAGTGGCAAACCATTATAAAGACAAACTATTATACATATACTAGCAGCATTAAAGAAGTAACAAACCATTGTAAAGGCATATACACGTCTGAAACGCATTGCTAGGGAACCACGGTAACTAAAGTAAACATTCGGACAGTGATTGTTGAGGCCCAAAAACCATTGTTACCCGACAGTTTTTGCCCATTTGGGGCATTTGCCCTGCTCTGACGAAATTTTGAAGTAGCCAAGTTCAAGTCGGATCCCATTTGGTATACATGCAAAATTTGGTAACGATCGATCTAAAATTGCAGATTTATATAGAGAAAAAAAAACACACACACAAACAGAGAGAGAGAGAGACAATCAATTTTATATATATAGATACTTTTTGGAGTCTTCCACAGTCTAGTCTGTCAACTGTCTTCAACAAGGCACACAGCAAATAATTAAGACATGTAAGATTTTTAAGAATGATGCTCTTTCAAGACCACTTCCAAGCAAAGTGTGTAAATTACAAGGTTCGATATAAATAAGCCAAGGTGGACCAGATAGTTTTACTCCACTGTCCACCCCTTTCTTAAAAGAATTTGTTTAAATTTTAACACTCAACGCCAGTGTAATTGTTTTTGACAAATGAAGCACTTTTATTTCCAGCTCTTTGCTGAGCAATGTAAATATTATTTATGCTTCTGCATGCCCTAAAAATACAGAAGACAATTGAATGTTATTAGGTATCATCAGACTCACAAAACCTAGAATAGGCCTATGTATCCACGGATAGGCTCAAATATTTAGCGGACCAATGCAAAAACAGCTTTGCGACCTTATAAAACGGAGTTTCCCATTCCCAGCCTCCATGAACACCTTGATGCATGGCAGGTTTACATTAGCAGCGGGAATGAATATTGAACAACTATTTCGTGGTCATGAAAAAAAAAAATTCTACAATAAATTTGGATGGTAGTTCGATGCCTAGCGAAATAAAATACAAGTGTGGCCCTTAGGCACTCGGAAGTAGGGTGCTATTGGGGCTAGAGATCAGATTATCTGCCCAGGGCCTCAACTAGATACTCATTCAGCAGAGTGAGCATGCATTATGTCTCATGTAATTCTGAATAATTTTAAAGACAAATTTAACGCCCCCATTGAGTCAACGCCTGGGGCTCAAGATCCAACTGCATCCTTCCCTTGGCTTGGCAGAAGGATTCTGTGAAGCTCTAGGTCAGAGGGTTTGATGTCTGGGACAAAATTTTAAGCTATTTGCTTTGCTAATGTTGAGTAAAAACATAACGCTAAACGTTTAGACCACGGAAGTCAAAATGTGATGAAAGTATTTTTATCTCGTTTTGCAGCCACTAACATTTAGTCCCCGGTGCAGCCACGCCCTTCTCACCTGCCTAACTCCAACCCTGTATGTACCCAACTGCTTTGTTACAAACTGTTGTGTCACCTATACACAAAACGTGCACCATTATTTTTAATGACAAATGTTAGTTACTGTCCAAGACCACGAAGTAAAGCGTAAGTACAAAACAATGCAATTTCTGCTTTGGCAGAATCATTAATTGCAATCTAACTACATTTATATTATTTTGCATTTATATAGATGATTCCCTCCTCAATTAAAATCAATTTCATTCGAATACCATTATAGCAAAAAGCTCGTTTCAACAAAAACTTTTGTGATCCCCAGATAACTTCATATAGGAACAATGTAAAAAATCTGGAATTCCTTTAACGAAATTTCGTTATTATGAAGTAATTTTTCCAGTCTCTTGGAATTAGACTGTATATGAATTTTGTTGATAGGTTTTGGTAAAAATGTAGGAAAAGTAAGACAAAAACTAGAGAGGAAAAAACCAAGAAAGTAGGAGCCCTGAATATGTTACTGAAAATAAGAATATATTTTTATTCTAGAATAGAAATTTATCATTTGAAAATTTGAAAAATGGGCTGGACGCAGCCAAGAGGACATTTGCTTGATTTGTTAAAGCAAATTTGAAAAATCTGTTGATGAAAAAACTAAAAAGAGTGGAAGAGACTTTTAAAAGACTTAAAAAAGAAGGAGAGACTTTTCAGAAACTGGAATATAAATATAAATTGAAAGTGATATTAAAAAAAGTGTTAAATATATTTAATGTAAACTGCTGGAGACACAATTTAAGCCAACTTTATAAGAATGACCCATATGACTTGGACTAACTCATTACATGAATGACCACATTTATAAAATGTAACATTACAATGTAAGTGTTTAAAGCATAGTTTCCCAACCTTTTTTGTCCCATCACCCCCCCTCTTCAGAATTTTTTTTCTCCCATTGCCCCCAATGCAATCTAACCCATAGGATCCTATGTTATATCCATAGCTTCTACCACCCGCTGGAACTTTCCATCGCCCCCAAGGGGGCATTAACGCCCACGTTGGGAATCACTGGTTTAAAGAAATGAGGGGGGCCCTATGTACAAGTCATCTGAAAAAGATGGACCACAGCATATAAAAACTCACGAAATACAGTAGAAGAATCTCTATTAACTGGCCTAATTGGGATCCCGAGTCAGCCAGTTTATAGAAAAAAACAGTTAAACAATAGAAGCACCATGAATTTAATAGTGAATCTGTAGGAAATAGGACCTTGTTCATTGCAAAGTATTCCATTACAGACAGAGGCTACTATTTTGAAGGGCTTGGAGAAAATAAACTTAGACATCAGTTGAATTTATTGACAGTCAAGCGCACACACACATATTGTTTCTAAGAAAAACTCTACATGGCGAATAAAAAATTGGTATTGGTACCTAAAATTCTTTGTGTAGTTACTAAATTGTAAACTGAGAGCAGCACAAAATGTCTGGAATTTATAACAGCATACCTGCCAATATAAAAGAGGGCACTATGCCTTGAAAACTCAAAAGAAACATTATTTAGGACCTCATTATTCAGGTAAAATTCACCTAAAAAATTGTTCTGGTACCTCAATTTTTTTTTTTTTTTTTTGCGATTTGTCCAGCCCTAGCCAACAAGGGATCCCACTTATAACGTTTCCTGCTTATTATGACTGATTTCCATGGTCTTTCTCCCAAATCATACAAATACTCAAGATTTCCTGTTTAAAGCTTTCTTGCACTGTTTCTTCACAATGGTTTTTTGAAAAATATTGTAAGCAGGGGATTCACTGTAATATTATTGATATACCTCTAATATCTTAATCAGAACGGAGGAGAGGCACGTGGGTTTTTTTTTTGAAACAAATCATAGCAAGTCTGTATTTTAATGGAATATTTGATCAGGAGAAAAAAGGGGTTTTAAAATCCTAGTAATCTAAAAGGATGATCCCTCTTGATGGTGATGCAATGATAATGGTTGAATGCAGTGACCTTATGCACGACCAGAGCTTGGGGAAGGGGAGAGACAAAGGGGGCAACTGCCACAAATGGCAATCCTGATGGGGTGACAAACTTCAGGAATAACAATTGAAAAATGTTTTTTTTTTAGTTCAAAACATACTGCAAATAGGCAGGCAAAATTAAGTTTGCCCCTCCTAACAAAAAACCTAGTTACAGCCATGCCTTATGGTTTGGACCAGCTATGTTCTATATCCACATCTATATATCAATTTAATATATATTTTAATGATTAGTAACAAACATGAGAACCATCATTCACTACATTCATCATTTATTCATCAAAAGATGAGGAAAAATTGAATAATTTACCCTTTTCATATGCTAAACTAATAATAAAGTTGTTTATCTGAAAAACTCTTATTATGTTTGAAAAAGATATTTTAAATACAAATGGGTACTAAACTCAATTGCATTTAAAAAAAAAAAAAAAAAAAACTTATCAGATGAGAGTGGAGCATCTAATTTTATGGGTATTCGGGTCAGCCCAAAGTGGGACACACTTTTTTGAATTAGTCTTCTTCTCCTCTAAACACATAAAATGAGCACAAGCAAAATCAAAAACCTGACAGAATCTGTAATAATTTTAACCTTCTAATCCACAAAAAAATAAAAATAAATACCATTGGTATTAGTGATATAATCAATCTTATTTATGATATATATATTTTCAAGTTTGATTTCGCTCCTGTGGATTTGGCAATCTGAAAATTGTTTGCAGATGATTTCTTCCAATAACATTTGAATCCCTCTCATGACCCCCTTGGGAGTTGCATTTCCAGAAATTCCATCTTGGCGCGCGAGTCTCTATATTACAAAATATGATACAGAATGAATTTCACATTTATAGCTTCCAGCACTTTGGGATCAGCAATGATTGCTCCTTACAACTTTTGAGGCCCCCTAACGACCATTTTAGGGGACTGAATTTCGAACAACACTTATTGAGTCTTTACATCATGAAATAAAACTACTGACCAAATTTCATAAATATAGCTCCAGTCCTTTTGTACAATATGATGCAAATTCAATGTTTATCTTTTTTGATGGTACATATTGTCCACAGTTGTCTTCTAATTTTCGTATTTATCGTTGGAAAGTCATTTTATGAACACCCTGTATGCTTACGAAAATGCAAATTTCTTCAGAATTAACAAATTTGTTATGTGGGATAATGCTTATTTATTATTGTAAAAATTTAGTGATTACACTAAAAAGAAGCTGCAGTCAAAATGACTGCCAGCGGCTCTTTTAGTGTTAATATCCTTGGCTGGGAAAAAAATGTCTCTCTAAAAATAGATTCTTCGAAGAAGACTGCAAGAAATGTAAAATCAACATTGCACTGAAGAAATCCACACACACACAATGACCGGTCTCTATTTTTTAAAGCTTTCTCAACTTCTGTGGACCTTTTCTTCACTTGCAACTATCCCTGGACTTCATGACTTTTCCATGTTGATAGATATACCGCCAATTCTAAAAATATTGTGCTGCCTTTATACTGCAATTTGGTAATCCCACGTGTAAAATATATTTGATGTAATTATCTACTACAGGGTTCCAAAAAAAATCTGCTTGATCATTTCCCTGACCAAAAAACCCCAAAGAAAGAAATATGATAAAAAATATTTGGGAAGATTTTTAGAGTTTGAATTTCTTCCTTTTCCCTGACTTTTGAAAAAAATATAAATTTTACCTGACTTCCCAGGTCGCTAGGACCCTATAGTCACCATGCTGACCTAGATCCTGGGTTCTGCGAAGCCCTAATACAAGCAAAGCCTATTATAGGCCTACCACAGGTGTCTTGGAAACATAATTGATAAATCATGTTCCCCCAATTATAATGCAACTGTGGTACACCTATAATTAACCATGGTATAATAATATATGTATAAGTGGATTTTTCCTCAATTCAATAAGATAGCAAAAGACATGATCATGGCTTTCAGAGTGTCAACCTGTACCACATACCCAAAGGAAAATTCTGTGACTTTCCCTTGCCTTACTTAGCACTTGTTATCTTCTGCAATATCTCACATGCTACACACCATGTAGCATGTGAGATACATCACATTACATGATTTACATTTTACATCAAAAAACAAGTTTTTCTATTTTTTTCTTCATAAAGTTACAAGGGCCACTTTTTAAGCTGCGTGATGGAATAGCCAGGAATTGGCAAAAGCTTATATTATGGTCTGGTATAGCTTTCTCACGCAAAATGAAACATTATGGTGACAGACTTAAATTTGGACATCAATTTTTTTTATCAAACTTATCAATCAATTTTTTTTTTCATTTTTGCCATTTTTTTCCATTTTTAACCTGGTTTTTTACCCTTCCCCCTTATTTTGTGACTTTCACATCCCTTTACTCATTTCATGACTTTTCCGGCACTCTTCCATGATGGTAAACCTGTTTTAACAGCCAGAGCCTAGCCTTGTAAGGCAATAAGCTGGCTTAAAAGGTCACAATATATCTTGATTCTGCAGTATATTCAGGATAATATATTTACATAACACAAAAATTCAGACATCTGCCATTTTCACTTCAAAATGTGGAACAGATGACAGCATTTCTCGAACCCAAAGCATGCATTGCTCTCACATTATAAAGATGTTCGGACCATACACATACTCAGAACACCTGTTCCAGCTTATACAGATTTGTTAGAAATTCCCCAGAGGAATATTTATGAGGTGCATGTACAATTAACTAAACTAGATAGTAAATCGAGCCATACCTTATAACATAGCTGCTAACTTTGGAAAAGAATTAGGAAGGCTTTCACTCGGATCCAAATTCTGTACAAAAATCAATACAAAAGGGATTTTTGAAAAACTATGTAGGGATTTTTCATTTAAAAAATAAGAAATTGTTGGGATTTTTCAGGAAAAAAATTAAAGTTGTAGATTTTCATGAGCAAAACTGTACCCTCTAGCAAAAACGTGCCATCTTGCAAGCCATTGCAGACTACCACCAATAATTGCCAACCAGTAGGTTAAATTATATGCCATTACTAAACTTTCTTCAATAAAATCATGCTAATAAAAAAAATCGCCATCGGATTCAAAACAGGACATATGGTCAAAGCAAGTCACCTTGCCTTCAGATGTCGTAAGGCGGAATTAATGCTGGCTGTTTAGCAAATTTCTATTCTTCCCAAAAATTATAAATTTTGTTTTTGTGATCTGAAACAATGATGACAACTTACATTACACTTGTGATGCCATTTTGGGGATTAAAAACAAGAACTGTTTTTTCCAGGCGAAAGAAACTTTTTGGAAATAATTTTTCCCCAAAAGTAGGGATTTTTACAATCATGGTAAAAATTCGAGAGAGATAAGTTTTTCGGGAGTCCAGGAGAGGGAATAGAAATTCAGGAGCCTACCAAAAAATCTGGGAAACTTGGCAGCATACCAACAGAAATTTAAAATGAAGGTTTTCAAGTTTACAGTGATTTCACAGACACTGGATGCCAAAAACTGAAATTTCAACTTTATTCAATGCTTTTATACAAAAATTTCACAGTTCTATACTTAACGCAATTGCATCGGGGCCAATTCCCAGACAAAAAAACTTAAGTAGTTTGTCATGTGACAAAATATTTCACCACCAAAAAAAATGTCATACAAAGAAAATGGGTATTTTTTTTAGGGCTAGCATAGGATGACCATACAACCACTTTTCCCGGGATATATAGTCCCATATTTTCCTTAATTATGGTAATCCCGAATTTTTTGTTAAGATGTCTAATTTTTCCTGTATATATATATTTTCAACAAAACCCAACTGAATTTTTGTTCTTCACTAAAATCAAGGATTAAATTATTCCACAATTTTTAAATTACATTAGGATAATCTGGACTTGACAAATCTCGAAAAAAATTTAAGATGCCAGAAAAATTTTATAGACACCAGCATTTTCCCCCCTACGACAAAATTGGTCCAAAGCAGTGAATTTTTTTACTTGTCTGGGACGTAGGGATCCTTTTCCATGGTAGAAGACACACTGACATAATTTCCAATACATTCAAGCTGTCTTCAGGCTGAAAATAATTAGGTGTGTGTGTGTGTGCCATTTTATTTCCTAACAAATTTTCTACTCATCATGGTGACCTAGAATTTATCAAGCCCTGATGATAATTGTGATTATAAATATGAGGTTTTCAAGGGACTGCTTTATAAAGATACAAAAAATTAGAAGAATTTGGTTTCTGACCAGAAGATTTTGATATAGATAAAAAAAATCAGAAGAATTAAAGGTAAATTGGAAGCATTGATACCAATTGCACCCGATTCCAGCTGTGAACTAATGGACCAGAAAGTATGAGCAGGACAGTGTGAACTGCACTTACTCCCCAATCTTGAGTATGTAGAAATGGAAAAAATTCTTACCTTAGTTTTATGAATCTCCTGACTTTTAGACTAACTGTAGCTAAAACTTTGAAATAAAATTCAGATTAAACTTGGAGATCCAAAAGAAAACTCGAAGACTTACTGATTTTGTGTCCCAAAGAAATAGACATACTGCATGGGTTTTTTAGCAGTTGGCTGCTTCACATCTTTTACTGGCTTGACAATCTGAAATTAGATATCAATTTGCATACTTCAGACCCTCATTCACTCTTTTTAGACGAAACTTAATACATAAGGGTAGGTCACATAAGAATGGAACAGTTGTATTTTGGTTTATTTTCGTATGAGTATGGTAAAACTTTGAGTAACAGGTAGAGCGGGAGGCAAAGAAGGCAACCCACTACTACGCGGAATAATATATGTGCTGGCAATCAGCCAACAGTATCACCAACAAACAATTTTTCATCTGAGCCTATGGAATTTTTGTGAGTAAAAAAAGAACAACACTGTGTTATGGGCTTTTTAGTGGCAAAAGAGTTAGTGAAATGCATCGGCAAACGAAGGCAATGTATGGTGCAAGGTAGGCTGATTAAAATCACTTGATTTAAATCCTGGAATTTAACTTTTGTTTTTTCTTTACATAAATTAATTCAATGACATTGAAGTAAAAGTAACCTGGTATGGTATGTATGTTGCAGATATGTGGTAAAGTTTGTGATGAAAAGAAATATAGATATTTAGGGTAAATAGAAATAAACAGAAAGAAAGCTGCTATTTCTAGATTTTGTGCATGGAAAAAATTGCAGAAAAATACAGGGAGCTGAACTTAGCTAAATTGCACTGAGCACTTTAAATGCATTACAATGTGTGGAACTAGGGTTCCCCTGGTAACAGAGGAATAATTTTGTATAAAGCCTTGAATTCCATGCCCTAATTGCTGATTCGAAATAATGTTGCACCAACATAAATATCGTTGGGCTTTCAACTTTACTGTCTGTATTTCAACTTTACTGTCTGTATTACAATTTTGTTTGCTCATTTTTTTTTAAACTAAAACTCATTAAATCTGTGAAAAAATAAAAATGTGTAAACTATTAAGCAACATCATGCAAGTTGGAAACACATCCACCAATTGTAGAAGAAAAATGTTAATCCACGAGGGGCGTGTTAATCCCTTCGTGTTACATATACAGATTTTTATATTGTTCGTATTAAGTAGATAACAAAATGTTCCAGAATTTCCAGCAGTAAAAATTTGGCCACAACTTCACATTTTGGAGTTGTGGCGGCCCACAGATTGATACTTTACTAATGAACTGTAATTAGAAATAATAGTAATGTTACGATTATGTGTAACTCTTAAATGTGAATAAATAGAAAGATTATGATTATCAGCAACTAATGCTCATCTTTAGAGTCATACCTTGACAACGACGTTGAGGAAACATGAGGGAACAGAATGGAACACCAGAAGCAAGAATGTACTACGCACATCTGTCACAAGTGAAAAATTTGTAGAAACACATTTTTTGTACACGCAATCACGTTTTACACGTCTGTCACAAGTGTGCATGTTGGTGCCCCCATTAATTTCATGGGAGTGGTCAAATAAAGGTAAAAAAAAAAAAAAAAAAGAATTGAAATTATCCCTTGTCTGGTGTTTGAAGCACCAGAAACTTCACCCTTCCCTAGCTTCTGCCCTAGAGACCTTAGAGTAGCGGTTCTCAACTGGTGCTCTGCGGCCACTCAAGAAAAATATGAAAAAACTATAAATTTGAAAAAATAAAAATAAATGTTTTTGAATAATAAAATCAGCAACTAAGTAAATCAGCAACTTTGATGTATAAATAAAAAATATGCCTATGGGGCTCCGCCAGACATTATACATGGTTCATACTCTTTGAAAGTAAAAAAAAAAAGACTATTCAAGCACTTTTCCAGGCAAAATTTTAAAATTCAAGGGCATTCATTATTGTGGTTGATAAAAACAGTGATTTTTTACAAAACTTAAATTACTTGGATTTTTTTTAATTTATATTCAACATTTACTCATTTTTAATTTTGAAATGCCAATTTAATTTAATGCCATATAATTTTTTAAAACAATTATAATTCTCATTTCAACTTGTAGACTATGTCAAGTTCTAAAGGTCTTGCTTTTAAAAAAAGCCATTGTAGTTTAATATGCAAATGGCATTTAAACAGAATTCATTTTATGTTTGAAACAGCATTGAACTTTGCCTTCGATAAAAAAAAATTAGAAACAATGTAATCTAGGGTGACTATATGCCCTGGGACATTACCATATTTTCATGTAATTCTGGCCATCCCAATTTTTTCATGAAAATATCCCATTATTTTACACATATTTTCAAAAACAAAGCCTATTGAAGTTTTTATTCTTTACTGAAATTAAGTATTATAAAATTATTTTCCCAATTCTATGAATTATATTCCGATATATAATTATGACTTTAAATATTGTCATGTTAACGTTTTCCCCCATAGAATCAATTTAAATCTACTGCTTCAATGCCATGGTGCTTCGTTATCTGCTTTTGCAATTTTAACAACTGACAACTTCGCTTACCTTTGTTAATATTTTTGGTGACAATTGGCAGTTTTCCCATATTTTTATCAAGGAAATATGGTCAGCTAACATATATTCAAATGACATTCAATAGTTAGAAAAATTTCATAGAAAATATTTCGAAGCAATATCGCAAGCGCAGTTTTTTAGGCAGCATCTTTTTATAAGAGAATTTAGAAATACATCAGGTATGCGTGACCATATGTCCTGCTTTGAACATTGTCACACAATTATTGTGTATCATTGTTGCTCTACACATTTTCGCCCTAGTGGAATATGGTTTAGAGAGGGATTTTGAGTTGAAGGGGGAACAAAAATTGATGGAAAAAATTCACGCATAATTTTTTTCAAGTACTGCAATGATTTTGCAAGGTCTGTACAAACCCTGTTATATACCAGAAAGGGCTTCGCGAGTCAAAAAAGGTTGAGAACTACTGCCTTAGAGTATGCAATTTTTATGTCTGTATTCAATGTGGCGGTCTTGGCGACTTATCGCGAAGAAAAAGTCGCCAAAGTTGTGGCGGAACATACTGCATCTGTTCCAACAAAATTTTTGCAGCAGTAAAAATTCAAGGCAAACAGAATTTGGCTTCTCATGTGTCCACAGGGACCTCTTGCCCTAGGGACCTTGGAGCAGGCATTTTGTACTTCTATAGTCTTCTATGACTCTTACCCTCTAAGCTACTTTACAGCACGCCAACTCTCGTCATATCGCAATATGGTAACTTCCTACCGATGGAGTTGGGTGAGAAATGAAGGCACTATATATATATCAGTGGTCACCCCAGGATCAGCAGGGAAGGAACTTGTTTTCAGTTTTTCCTGGATCAAATTCGGGGACCCTGACAGTAACCTTCATGGTGGAAGACCAGCATCTTATCACTGCATCACTCAGGTCCCTTGCCAATCTAATAATCCCAAGCCAAAGGAAAAAAAAAAACAATTTCTTTTGAAAAACACAGGTTTCTTCAAAAGTGAGGTGTATAGCTTTGAACTAACAAAAATCTGGTTTATTCCAATGTTCCCGTGGCTGAAACCTTGCAAGCCTCCAGCCATGGTTGATTTTAAAGGTGGCACATGAAGCTTTGCACCCGAGTGGCAGGTAAATTCAAGTCCCCTTGCCAATCCCAATAATTTACGTAAAACAGATCCTGCTTGCATTTTAAAAAAAGCCATGAAAACGTTGTGAGAAAATATGCTGGTACTTGCGATTGTAGCCATCCACTTAACGCATTTTTTTGTGTTGGTGAATTCACATTACCATTTTCGCTCAACTTCTTTCCTAGTGAGTTTTCTCAGTCAGTTTGACTCTCTCATGCAACCAAATTTTCATAACTTTTCAGTTGCATAACATAACTCCTCTGTTGAGATATTGAGGGTGTTGCTTTTGATTCAATAAAACTTTGCTATTATTGACTTGAAAATGACGTGTCAGCCAAAGGTGCATTATCTTAGACACAGCTTTCAGTTCAGTGCTATATCTGTTCTAGATCTTCCTTATCCACATGGCGCTAATTACTGTTTCCCCTCTGCCTTTCTCTATTCTTCCAAATGAAGCCACCCCTTGATTTTCTGCAGCTGTTTGAAGGATCTGAAAAACAGTTTTGACTTTCTTTTTTCCCTCCCACTTTCCTTCAGTGTGTACGGTATATGTATACAGCCAGTATGTGGATTGGATACCATTCTATCAGGTTGTACCTTTAATATTTATTACTTCTTTACATACCCTTATCAGTTTATTATCTAAAAGAAAGACCAGGTTTTTTAAAGACTTTCATACCCTGATAGCTTTATTATTTAAAACAGTCCGGTTTTATACCCAGAATACTTATTTATACAACAACTGTTTCTATTGATGGAACTCTGAGAAACTTATACCCTGATCATTTTATTATTCACAAGAGTCTCCCAGTTTTTAGTCTAAAAAGTGAATTATTATTATGCTTGTTGGTTTTGGTTAATTTTCCAGGCTGGTGACTTTTTTCTCGGTCCGTAACATCCAACCGCTTTGGCAGTTTTTCATCGGCCATCAGCCATTTTGTCTTTTTCCTTTAGAAAATGTAAATGTAATCCTAACGCTCTAAGCGTTAGGATTACATTTACATTTTCGTCCCCTGGTATAAGGTTGTAGCCTTATTTACTTTATTTAAAAAGACCTGGATACCCAGAAATAGAGTCCAGATTTTAATTTTTTTATACATAGAATATACTTATATTAACAACATGCAAAACCGTTGTTATTTAGGAGCGGATACCTTGTTGTTTTGATATTTAGTCTTGGGTAGTGAGTGATATTATGCTTGTTGGTTTTAGCAGTTTTCTATGCTGGTTTGGGCGTCAATACCATCCCACAGTCTCGTATCACATTTTCTAACCCAGAAATCATATTTATATATAATCCAGATCTTATTTATGTTCATACTATATTTGTCGTGTTTCATGATATTTTTATATCTGTGCGAATGGGTTTTTATAATTTTTTCTATGCTGGTGATTTTTTTTTTTTTTTGGTGCCCGTAGTGTCTCATGGCCTTGGCGATTTTTGGCCAGGTCATCCAACACTTTTGGCGCAGAAAAAGTCGCCAAAAATCGCCAAGCTGTCCCCATATGTTTGTGCTTCTAAATTGTTGTTTCTATTCACCCCATTTTACAGTATCCCGATAAATTCTGTTAAATGTTTTTATAACAATTTTCTTGCTAAATATCATATCCTCCTGAAAGCATGTGAAAAGAATATCATGCCAAAAAACCCAATCTGGCATCAAAATCGTGCAGAATCAAGCCAGAATGCGCCAATTTGTGGTCTCGAAATTCAACAGATGCACACAATGTCACACAAAGCAGTAAAACGTAACAAGAATGAATGTTATAATTGGGACAACTGCACAATATGTAATGATAAATGTCTGCCCCAAACCCCTCAATCCATTAGACTATTTTAAAGGCTAAAACTACAATATATTGACAAAAAAAAATACAAACAATAAAACAATCTTGCACATGGCAAAGTGCCCTACTTTCTTGTTTTCTCAATCAATGATTTTAAAATTTTAGAAGCTCATTGGGCGTAATTAATATACCGGGATGAATTAATAAAATTAGAAACTAATTAAAAAGGTACATTAAAAAAAATTCCCCACGCCAATAAAGCACGTGACTGTTATAAAACCGCCTCGGATCGAGAGTCAATTCTTGTGTAAACAACTGAAACTAGCATCAGCAATAATTTCATAACGCCATGGCCCTCCTAACAAATCGCAAGTAGTAATGAAGTAACAACGTAAAAAAACTTCCTTACTTTCGCCGGCCAAGCTTTGTATCCTTTCATCTTCGCCCTGTAACCAAACGAAACACAAAACGATTACCGTTACAAGTCTCGTGGAAGAAAGTATTAGCGATATCCCTTAAGGAATAATTAATAATTAGCAAATGAATTAGCCACTTACCAAACGAAATCACCGACTTTCAGCGTCATCGCGTCTTTCATAACGTGTGAATAGAAGACACACACAAATTGAAAAGAGACAAGTTACAACCCAACAGCAACCGCCGTCGCAATGCAATATGGGATAGCTGGTAGTTGTCTTTCCCGCTCCCTAGATGCCGCCAGATGATAGGCACATTATATTTTGAAAATTACTCCGTGTTTAGCTTTAGTAATTTTAAATAGATGTCACGACTATACTGATCAGATCATGAAGTCTGAAGTAGTATTACAATGACCATACGTCCCATATCTCTCGCGATGAAATTATTTTTGTATAATAGTATTCGGTAATTCATCGTTTTTTTGCGAAAATTTTTCATTTTTTCCAAACATATTGAAAAAGTTCACCTTTAAATTTTCAATCTCGAATCCAGTATTTAACGAGAGTTATGAATCAATGGAATGACCCTTTTTTTAAAATATGGTCACAGCAGAAATCCTGTATAAACATTGATTTCTTTCGAAAAGTTCTTTTAGCGAGATTTAAATAGCATACATACGTTTTTTTGAATATTTTTTGGGTGTGCTGTTTGAAAAACTCGTTGCAAAATTTTTTTTCGTTGGTTTACTGCTTCTGTATTACTCTACATGTCCTCTAGCGGTGACTTTGTGAAGCACTCAAAAAGAATTACTTTTATTTGACCACGTAAATCCTGTTTAAAGTTTACGAGTTTTCTATTTTTACTGGAATCGCGAACACGAAGATTATTATATTTACGATTTATTTATTACATCATGACACAGATCACCCATATTTTTCTAGACATTCCCGTGTTTTTGGCCATCTTAAATTCTCATGAAAATTTCCCTTCACTTCCAATATTTTCAACAAAACTCTTTCTTAAACAAAAAACACTCTTTTATTCTTCCCTGAAATGCAGGATTAAAACTAAGCCAAAAATTACAAATAATTATGACTATCACATTTGTCAAATGATTAAGCCAACCGTGGTTTATCGGCAACCAAAGCGGCTCGGGATCTTTAATACAGCTTTGTCGGCAACAATAATCGTTCACTTTTACCAAGAACTAGCAACATTCCTATTAGTTTCCCGTATTTTTCTCGAAAAAAATTGATCAGCCTGATTATGACTGTATTTGACCGGGTTCACACAGTAAAAGTGACGACATCTTTTATAAAACTTGAAAAATCAACTAATAAGCCTGTGGGTTGATACGATTATCGGATGCACTTTCCAAGTTTTATAAAAGAAACTTTTTAGTTTATTCCCGGTCTTAACCTCGTATAAATTCCGTTTTATATTCTTTTTATTTGACTTTGTGTGAGAGAAATACATTTTAATTTAATAATTGGCAATTCTTTTAGGAATTTTAGCACTTTGCCAGGCCCAATACAGATCAACTGGGCTATCAGCATTGGCGTACGAAAATGGGGGCTTTGGGGTTCTAACCCCCCCCCCTCCTCCTCAAGCCGAGATTATAGAGTTATTTTGAAGGAAAAAAACGTAAACCCCCCCCCCCTGCCCCCGAGAAGAAAAAAACATCCCCCTTGAGAAAATTCTGCGTACGCCGTCTTAAGATTGCACTGATAGCTGCAATCTTAAGACATGGGCCCCACCCAGGCACAATCTGGGGGCCTCAAGAAAAGAATCGGCCTCACAAAAATGAGGCACGGTTGAAATTTTAAGTAATTTGCCTGGTAGGGAGTCACTTGGGCCCCCACAATGCTCTTAAGACATGGGCCACCCCCCACGTGGCAATGTAGAAGAGAGGTTGAAGGCTAGAATCAGTGCTCTCCTCTGGTCCATAGGTGTATAAACTTGTATTCTGCAGAGCACGCTCTTCAACATTTGCCACCATTGTAATTTATGTAAATATTAATTTTGAGCTACCTCTCCCAATAATTCTGAGCCCTTCGAATATTTCCAATAACTTTATGCCTATGATTTGGTCTCTCTACTGGTAGTACACAGAAAAAAAAATCTTTTTTCTCTGTAAAACAAGGTGGCTGTCATAGGCAGATACAGAACAGGATTGGGATAATCATGCTACACCCAATACAATACAATTTTTCAATATTTTTTTACCAGAGAAAATTTAATACATTAAAAATTACAGTAATGCAGACCAAAACGTTCATCTGTAAAAGAGGAGCGACAATTGATCAGGAGATTGAAATGCATTCTTTAATTAAACAAGGGAAATTGTGATTTGACCACAAAAGAGGGGCAACTGAATCTGAGGGGTTCTACTGTATTTGATGGCATAGATGTGTGCAGAATTTTCTCGAGGGGGGAGGGGTTCAGATTTTTTCCTTCTGAGGGGGGTTTATGTTTTTTCCTGCAAAATAACACTATAATCTTGGCTCTGGGGGGAGGAGGAGGGGGAATTAGAATTGCCTTTCCCCCCTTTGCATGTGCCAATGTTTGATGGACATCTGTTACAAATGTTATTCATTTTTATTACAACTTGTAGTATTATTGTTCCTTGCATAGTTATTTATTAAGTAATAAATTGTAAAACACTTTAAATCAGGGTCCACAGACTTGGTTTGCCCTCCACACACTTGAGAATAAGTTAAGAATTTTAAATACAGTGAAACCACCACAACGACACTCAATATATATATATATATATATATATATATAATGATAAATCCAGTCTATACGAAATTTTTTTTTTCGAAGTCTCATTTGGATATGTGTACTGTATACTCTAGTGTTAAACTCTCTCTCTCTTTGCTGCCTCTCGACATAACGATAATTCCTCAGCAACAATTTTTTCTTGGACAGCAGAGAGAGTATTGTTATATTGAGATTTCACTATCTTTGAACACCACTTTCTTCAGGAACTTCGGAATTGTAGTGTGTCATGACAAACTGGTTAGGAATCCTAACATAACTTCAGGAACAGTCTATATTATTCCTTTCAATATAATTTTATCCCCAAAATTGACCCCATTTGAGAAATCACTAATTTAGATGTATATCAGTCAGAGTTTTGATGGTAATTAAACAATCCATAGTAAGGATGAGACAGTTTGACGCACATACATACAAACAAAATTGAGTAATGATTACCGTATTTTCATTTCATACAACGAAAAAAATGATGGTCATGAAATTTATTTTTTAATATATAATGCTTCCTACTACATTCTATGAACAGGTTGTAAACCTAAAATTTGGAAACCTTGCATCATCACTCTTGCTGTGGCCTCACAGAGCAATAACCTTGAAGTATTTATCTCTTTTATTTGACCTAGAGAAATAGAAGACCATGGAAGAATATACATATTACCATATAAATAACTCTAATCAAGAAAGAGGAATAAAATGATTTCATTTTGTATTGCACATATTCAAATGCATAACATTATAAACTGAAGAGCCAAAAAAACTGGTACAGGCATGCAGATGCAAATAAAGAGATATGTAACCAATCAGAGTACGGCGCTGCGGTCGGCAACGTCTATATAACACAAGTGTCTGGCATAGTTGTTAGATGGGTTACTGCTGCTACATGGGCAGGTTATCGAGATTTAAGTGAGTTTGAACGTGGTGTTATAGTCGGCGCACGAGAGATGGGACATGGCATCTCCTAGGTAGCGATGAAATTTGGATTTTCACGTACGACCATTTCACGAGTGTACCGTGAATATCGGGAATCCGGTAAAAAATTAAATCTACGAAATCGCTGCGGCCGGAAAAAAATCATGCAAGAACGGGACCAACGACGACTGACGAGAATCATTAAACGTGACAAACGTGCAACCCTTCCGCAAATTGCTGCAGATTTCAATGCTGGGCCATCAACAGCATGCGAACCATTCAACAAAACATTGTCGATATGGGCTTTCGGAGCTGAAGACCCACTCGTGTACCCTTGATGACTGCACGACACAAAGCTTTACACCTCGCCTGGGCCCGACAACACCGACATTGGGTTGTTGAGGACTGGAAACACGTTGCCTGGTCTGACGAGTCTCGGTTCCAATTGCTTCAAGCTGATGGACGTGTACGGGTATGAAGACAACCTCGTGAATCCATGGACCCTACATGTCAAAAGGGGACTGTTCAAGCTGGTGGAGGCTCTGTGATGGTATGGGGCGAGTGCAGTTGGCGTGATATGGGACCCCTGATATGTCTAGATACGACTCTGACAGGTGACAGGTACGTAAGCATCCTGTCTGATCACCTGCACCCATTTATGTCCATTGTGCATTTTGACGGGCTTGGACAATTTCAGCAGGACAATGCGACACCCCACACGTCCAGAATTGCTACAAAGTGGTTCCAGGAACACTCTTCTGACTTTAGACACTTCCGCTGGCCACCAAAATCCCCAGACATAGACAGTAAAGGCTCAATTACATTGGGTGAGTTTACTAGCTATTTTCCGGAGAGTAAAAGAAGCTGGCAAGTGAACCAGTTTCAACCAGTGCAGCAAATTTTAATTACACAGGACTAGTAAAATTGCTCACTAGATGAGCGAGCAACTATTTTTCTTTCCCTTCCTTTTTGTGTAATTGTAGTCTTTCTCTTTTGTTGCGAGCCAAAGTGAGAGGGTAAAAATGTAGCCACACCCATATTGCACCCAAGAGATAACAAAAACACTGGAGAGTAGCGGGAAAAGTAGCCTACCCTGCAAATTTTCTCACACTAGCAGAGCAAGCGACAATTTTACTTGCTAACACAGAGCGTGTTTAGTACCAGCGAGTAAAACCGCAAGCGAGCAGCTAGTAAACTCGCCCAATGTAATTGAGCCTTAACAAGGGAATGGCGATCAAAATTTAAGTTAACAACCAAAAAACAAAAATGCTTATAAAATATATAGCTTTAGTCTTCTTTGTTGACACCTACATAGGTTGAAGCAAGAGATACTCATGAGCAGAGAAATGAAAACCAATTAACAGGCATAGAAAAAAAAATTGCATAATCACCTGCATAAATTTCAATGGGGTGCGTCATTAGTGAACACAGGGATTATGTGATCACAGGATTAATGATCATCTCTGCTGTATGTGTGAATACATAGACTTGACAGCATTGATCAATAGTTACAAGATTATCTATGACGACTTGTAGTATCAAGGATTCATTTATGTGAAAAATATGCTCATAGCTCACTGAAGCTTCTTGGAGATTCTTAGACCATTCAGAGTTGGACGTCTCTCAAACATGCTCTAGAGAGTTCTAGCTAGATATAGATGGCCATTCTACACAAGTCAGTGTTTCAAACTGAATGTAATGCCTAATAAGCTCAGTGAACAGCTGCATTATCGTCTATAACATAGCCATAAGGAACGGTGGTGCAACAAATAAGTATAGACAGACTTCAAGGGCTAGGAAGAGGTGGGATGTGTCAATAATATTGAGAGGAAAAAAAATTGAATTTGACTTACCACTCTCTTTATCTTTTATAATACAGTAACAGTTGTCATAAAACTCTGAGAACACAGAAGAAAGCTCATATAAGTATTCACAAAGTCTATTTAAGAATAGGTCTTCCATGGTCGTTACAATGACTTCAGAGAATCTGACAAGCATCTTAGCTAAAGTGACTTCTTTTGGGTGCTCCAATTTGACATTTTCTTTTTTCGCAGCTGCTAATAGTTCATCTTGGGTTACATTTGCAGAACGAGCAATTGACCTACACAAGAAATTCATTCATTGATGCATAACCCGATATATATCAGATATATATCAGTGAATGTGATATATATATATATATCACATTCTTGCAACAAAATCTTAATGTTTATTTTAAATAAAAAGTCCAATTTATATCTTTGCTTAAACAAAGATCGCTTATAACACTAGTTATAGAAATTACACAAACAAACAATGATGAGAAATTGATTGGTTATCTAAGATTTAAATGGAAAATAAGAAATATATGCGAGTTTATTGACCCATGACTCTGCATGTATATATTTGTAAATAATTAACAATATTTGTGTAAAGCCGCTGTGGTGGTCGAATGGTCATAGTTACGGACTCGTATTGCTGGGTTTGAAAAACAATATATGTGTAAAATGAAGAATATGTAGAAATGTGTGTACAGTATAAATAATAAAAAAATATGGAGTATATCTTTTTCTGGGTTCACCGTTCTTGGAGTTGGGGGGGTGGGAAACATTATCACTTGCACAAAATCTGAAAAAGTCTTTTCGAAAAATGCCATATTTTACAGAGGATTTGATTATTTCCACTAAATGCCAGTTAAAAGAGAATCTGTGAAATTTATTAATACCACAGAAAGGGTTACAATTCATAAAACTTAGAAATAATTCAGAGTCACTGATTTATTAATCCGATTGATTTTCATATGGGTAAATCTTTACTTAATTTTTCAAACTTTTTAAATCACTATTTTGGCATTATATATGCGTGCAAAAGTCAATTGTCAGTCAATTGTTCAGTGAGACAAAATTTTATTGAAAATAGCATTTTATTAAAAGAAATATTTTTTTTTTATAACAGCAACTATCTATTGTGCTTACCTGATCCGAGTCAAGGCATATAAAAGATACACAGCAGTGTTGCCTTTATCATCCAACATCTAAAATTTAGGAATAATTAACAAATCCCAAATTTGATTAAAAAGTTTAACAAAATATTTATTTTAGTGACATTTTCAACTGAAATTAGCTGTTTAAATGAAAAAAAGAAAAGCAAGGATTTATTAAAAAAAAGAACAGCTTAATCAAACTATAATTTGACTAATGAAGATTTAAGATTTAAATTTTTGTTTTCCAAAAAAAAAATTTGTTACCTTATCAAAGGAGAACACATAATCGGAGGCTCTGTTGTGACACAGGTCAGCATATTTTATACAGCCATAAGCAACAGCTTCTTGAGCTGTCTTCAGTTCTTCTGGGGTAAGAGCCTACATGGAAGATCATTTGTTTTTTTACAAATATGAGGGCAAAATGCCCGCTAAAAGCATGATAAAATATTTTATCTAAAAAAAAAAAAATCAGCAATATATATTAGTAAAAATAAGTATGCCAAAATATTATGCATGAAGGCAGAAAACTACTGTTGATGGAGAAAGAAGCGATCTAGATGAGAAAAAACAAATACAGGATATTTGACATATTTTAGATTATAAGTTTATGAAATGTACATTTCGGAAATCATGGGTAGTTTCCAGGAATAAAATGAATCGATTGAGCTTTGGCTTCCAGCTCTAAAACTGAGCTGCATTGTGCAACTGAGATTATGCCGAAAGATCTTTTTTTTTTCCTATTAAGATTTAAGGAGATTAAAGAGGAGAGATTATTTTTATGAGATCAAAGAAGTCTTTTCTTTATAAAAAAAACAAAGAGAAAAGGATGCCTTTTTATCAAATTCCCAAACTGTCCAACTTCTCTTAAAAAAATAAAATGCATGCAATAAGACACAGTTGAAATTCAAAAGTCAGAAAAATGTACTAAAAAAATGTAAATTGTACATATTTCCATTTGATTGTCGACATATATTTAAGAGTTAAAATTACAAAAACAAACCTCATCACGTTTTTTCTCATGAAGCTTTTGAAGAGCTCTTGACAAGCCTTCGTCCAATAAATTTGATAGTTTTACAGTGTCTCCTGATCTTGTCTTGAATTTTTTTCTTTTAAGGAAAGGGAAAGAAAATATTTTTAAAATGAATAGAAACACAGTTGCAGTTATATTATAGATAACTTCACTTAATTATGCAGTAATTAGTTTGTTTCAATTTTCACTAATGTACTTACATTATAACTTACATCGCTATTTAACATGAAAATTACAATATCCTCTGATTGTTTTGGTTTCTTTTTGCAAAACATAGTTATATGTTTTATATAATTTTTACTTACACAAATACACACACTTTTCATTTCCCTTAAAGTAAAAACCAATAATAATAATACCTAGAACAACAATTAAGGATTTTTTTTTTTTTTTCACAGACTTTGGCAGCACCTGATTTATAATCTGTTTACTTACTTATCTTCCCCACGTACTACGCCGAATTCAACATGGTCTACTCTAATTTCTGGAGTGATCCAGCCAAGCTTCTTTCCCGCAAGAAATATGGAATCAAAATGAACCGACTGAGAGAGAGAGAGAGAGAAAAGATTCAAAATTTCAAGACAATGTCAAATTAAATGATAAAATTATGTTAAACTAAGGGCAGTAAAACCCCTCTTTAGCAGACACTGGTGGGACAAAAAAAATGTCTGTAAAAAATGGGTGAGCTTTAATCAGGGGTTTGAAATATATACTTTTATTATACAAGGGAAATTGTTATTTGGCCATAAAAGAGGGGTGATCGTTATATATAAGAGGGGTTCTACTACATATCATAAAAATCACAAAAATGTTGTACAGAAATTCAATTCAATTTAAATTTCCTAGACAGTTTTGTGCTAATTTCTCTCAAAAAAATTTCTTTCCTTCCATACCTCATTGCATTTTTCCAAATAGCTCACACTTCGAGTTAACTCCTCCTTGTTAGCAAAGCATTTAAATACCAAAAATAAATAAATAAAAATTGTCATGGTGTGCATATGAATATACACTTGTGTTGTGGGTTAGCTGGTTGCTGTGACAAGACTTTTTCAAAGGAGAAATCAACTCATATTTACAACTCAAAGATGGAAAAAGTAGAAAACTAACTTCAGCAAACCAGATAGAATGCACTCAGAGCTACAATTATTGTATTATCAATCTAAAAAAGTCAGGGTGATAAAAACAAAATTAAGATGCACATGTAAATTTGAGCATTTGCTATCCTAGTTTTTTCAAAAACAATGTTTTTACAATAGACATGCCTTAAATTACAGTAGTCTTGATAATCCGAGGTGAATGGAACTGCGGCCACCTCAGATTATCGAAAAACTCTACTTATCTCAAAAACAATGAAAAACTTTTTCATTTTACCGTACTCACCATTGCAATATTTCTCTTTATTTACCCCCTAAACCAGATCTTCACTGTTTCGTCGAATTGGAATCAATTTTAGATAGATTTTTTTAATTCACACCTCCTAATCATAGCTGATGACCAGAACCTATCCAGAATTGAATGGCAATAAATTTGAGTCCCTCTTGGGTAAATATTTTATTAGTAATAGAGTTCTTTTTCTTTTCCTTAAGTTCAATCTCATTCAAACTAATTTTAGAACCGACAAGAATCTTGAACCACTCAAGCTCCACATTAGACGTAATTGCTGTTTCAAATAAAATCCAGGTTTCCGATTTCTCTTTTTGATGGCATTTTTCCCCTTTTGCAAAATATCCTTCGCACCCATTTCCCTGATTTCATTTCATCATTTCCCTTAAATGATGTTCATATTCTCTGGAGTAAATTCAAAGTTGTTATCGAAAAACGCAAAGCCTCTGTGTCCATCAAAAATACCTCTTCAAAATGTATCTGTAACCCCTGAATCAATCGTGATATTATTCATTTAAAAAGAAAAATTCGTCGAAATGTCCCCAAACTTAAATTTAATAACTCTCTTTCTCTTAGAAATAAGATCTCAGCCTCTACATGTAAAATTAAAGATCTCAGATAATTGATCTTAGATTGATTCAATAAACTTTTTTTCTCACATCAACATGCTTTCAATCATCTTTATCAATAACTACCCAATTAGCTCTTTTTATACATGATTTATCAAGCAGTATCAAGAAAAATGTCCAAACTGATATGGGTTTTCTTGGATTTCTCTAAAGCTTTTGACAGGGTGCCCCACATTAAACTTCTACTTGAACTCCAAAACCTTGGCCTATGTGTTGAACTGATTAAATGAGTGGAAGCTTTCTTTACCAACTGCAGTAAGTTTGTCTCCTTCAATGGCCAGAACTCCCCATTTCTCCAAGTCTGGCATATCTCAGGGTTTGGTCCTCTCGCCATTATTATTTCGATTTATATAAATGATCTTCCTAATTCCATCAATTGCCGTATCCGACTCTTTGCAGATGATTGCGTAATCTACCAAACAGTGCACAACGAATCCGACCAAGCATTTCTTCAAAATAACCTCAACATTGTATCAGAATGTGGTGTTTATCCTGGCAATTACCCCTTAATTCTTCTAAAACAGTTTTTATGAAAATTACTTGCAAAAGACTTCCCCTCGATTCTTCTTACACTATCAATAACTCTTTAATCACAGAAGTTTCTAATTATAAATATCTGGAAGTAATTATTTCTGCCGACCTCGGTTGGAATCTCGATGTTGATTATATCTTTCATAACTATCTCTAAAAACTCTTTTTTTTCTGTCGGAACCTCAAAAACTCCCCCCATCACCTCAGACATCTCTGCTTTCAAACCTACACCCTTCCTGTACTCTCATATGCCTGTGAAATCTAAGACCCCCATACTCTCTCAAACATAGACAAATTAGAATCTATTCAAAATAAATCTGCCGGCTTTATTCTTAACTGTTGGTCATTTTCTGCCTCCATCACTGAACTCAATATGCAACCGCTTTTCACCCACAGACATATCTCTGGATTAACTTTACTTTTTAAAATCCTCCATGGCCATTTTCATATTGACACATAATTTTCTAACTCTAGCTTCATACTTTTCCAATAGAATTAACCATTCCCAAAAATTGAAACACATCTTTGCATCCACAGATTGTTTCAAATTTAGTTTCTTTCTTCAAACAATAACTGATTGGAACAACCTTCCATCAAACATTATTGATTGTACAACAGTTTTTGATTTCCTTTGTAACATCAATCGTCTCTGTCAAACTTCACCACCGCATTCCCTTGTATAGGCCTCGGCCAAGCAATATTAAATAAATAAATGTTGGTTTTACTTAAAAAAAAAGACAAGCAAAAGCAGCACTAGCATAACTTACTGTATTTTTATTCTTGAATAAGATATAGATGAGAATTTTTTTTATTTTGTTTCAAAACGGTGCTCCTTTTGTAAGCAGCAACATTTAACCATCCTTCAAACTTAGTATAGAAACAAAATTTCTTTTACTTTTATTTTTGAAGTAATTTTGCATCATGTCACAGGGATTACAAACAATACAGAGTAAAAATCTTATGTCATACTATAAGTTTTAAGAAAACAAAGAATGTGAAAAGGACATGAAAATTAGAGTGATTAAGAAGAGTTGGGGATGGGATTGTGGTGAATGAAGTTGAGACACTGAGAAAACTCAAACTTTCGGGGCTCTGATTTTTGAGACTACTGTATATCATTTTAACATGTCATTTTACAAGGATGATCAATGAACTTAACCAAAAACCTTTTTTTTAATCCAACTAAATAATTTTTAAACTGGAAACACAATTCAATCCAACAGAACATGTGATCACTTTTTACATTACTCTACCTTAACAGCAATTTTTTGAGGTTTCTGTCAGAGTAATTAGCAATTTAACACAAGACATGGTATTAAGTCACCCTTCTTTATTATTTGGTCCCCATAGGTAATGTTATACAGAGGTCTGACTGTACTTAGAAGATAGAGATCATCACCTGGCCTGCATCCACAACATATATTAGCCAATCTGCTTTTTCCTCAAATATTCTCTGCTTCAGAGCTGCCATATCAGATGTATCATATGTATAACCCCCATCAGATTTCACAATGATCAATGGAATGGAATGCTCCGGGTAGAAAAGAATTCTTCGACCATCATCTTCATAATAGTAATCTTTTGAAACTAAAAAGTGATTATAAATGGTAGAATAAGGACAATGATATAATTAAGGAAACAAATATTTTCTGGATATTATGGTGAGATCAACTCAGAAAGAATAGTCGTCTGATTTCTGCAAGGATGCGAACCCAGGTAAGCATGCTATCATCTACATCACTGGAGACATGACCCTGCCTTCCTTATTTCATGCAGGGTGGCAAGGCACTAAAGCAGAGGAATTAGTAGCCTCTTTTCACTTCAGCAAATGGCCCAAGGTAGGATGGTAAAGAAAGACAGCTTTTTCTCAACCCAATATGTAAAGGAAACATATTAGTCAATTTTTTAGTCAATTAAAATATCAAGTTCTCATAAAATAACGATTGCTTATGAAACAAAATTTTTTTCCCATTAACCCATTTTTGGCATGGTGTCCCCATAGTGAAATCACCTGTTTACATTGTTTTCTATGGAATTTGGAAAAATGTCTGCCTTTCAAAGGGTTAGTCTTCAAATTTTTTAGTCTTCTAAACTTCATTTAGTTCAGTTTATAGGGAGTATTTCTTATGATTTCAAAATTTTTGAATAGAATGACTATTTTTGGTTATTGAAAAACATTGAACTGAAATAAAAAAACAACAACCTGTTTTTTCTAAATCATCAACAACTTCTTTCATTCTACTTTGATAAAATGATTCTCCTCTTTCAGTCAATGTTACATCTAATCTGTCATAAATGGCCTGGATTTCTAAGAAAAGAGAAAAATTCATACTTTATTGAGCCATCATTAAAAAAGTCTCTCTCAATCAGAATGTTTTCAAACTATATACTTCACATATAATTATAATTTTAACACATATACACAACAAATCCAAAATATGAGTACTTCTACAATATCTGAGCACTATTTATATCTATAACAGTGGCACTTTTTATTGAGCCACACTTCCAGTGAACTCACATAAGCATGCGAGCATCCTCAGTGATACTCAATTTATATTTTCATACTCTTTCGAACAGTCATGGATTATTCTATACTTGCATGCCTAAAAGTTCATTCTCCCGTCCATGGCTTAAGAGCCCCTGATCTATAAGCTTCTCACATTTCCTTTTGTTATGTGATGATTATCCTATTCTTGGTTATTCAATACCTGTTACAACTACTGCTATACTGCACATGTGATACTACTTAATCTTCTTGACAGCAATTGTAGTCATTACCAAAGAATATTTATTTTATCAATATATGTTTCTTTGAAATATAAAACCCACAGATGGGTTTTATTATAGTTTACGAGGATGTGTCTGAATCACCATTTTTATGCAATAAAATTGCCAACCAAAAAAATTCACAGCTTCATTTTACAAACCTATAATTTACAAACTGACACAATTTTACAAACTAGTTCCCTGGTCCAAAACAGTATAGCATAAAAACCTACAAAGGGCAAAAATTTACTCCATGTTATGGAGTAGATTTCACCCAGTCAATCTCTATTTTACAAAAGAAAAAAAAAATTGGTATTTTTATGTTTTTTAACCCAATCCAACGGGTTTGTTGTAAAAGCAAAGAGCCATTCTTCATTTCTGAAGCAATATTAAAGGATGGTTTAAATAATTGAACTTGCATTTTTTTGCAACAAAATTCAAGAGGAAACATTTTTCTGTCAGGCTGTATTAACCTGTCAGGTTGTGAACAGCTCAGTGTGTACAGCTCACACTCAATTATTTATCTTCAGGTGATCAACGAGTGCTTGAGCTTACTGAATCCACTATTTGCTACAGTCAATGCTCGATTTTATGAATCTCCAATTCATGAACACACTTTTTTATGAACTTTTATTTCTATCAACTCTATATTTTAAAAAACCTTTCTTCTGCTATTTTTGTAAAAATTAGTTTATTCTTCGAGCCACCACTAGTTTGTTGTAATAAAAAGTAAACTTTAATTCGGACATTCTATGTGTCTTAAGAGAAAATAGAGGAAGAGAGGGAAAGTAGAGAGAGTTCACCAAATTGTGTCATGAACAATATACAGGTGTTTTTCAACACGTGCCAGGAAAAAGGGTTTGATTGTTCTTGGGGGTGACTATGAATTGAAGATGAGTTGACAACATAATTCACTCTTTATGCATCATGATTGGATCAACTGGTGGTTCCAGGTATGGTATAATATATTAAGGTTATTGATAGGCCATTTCTAAGAGTCGAGAGTCAATCAAACTCTATTTCAGCCAACTGCATGCTGTTTGTCTATTTTCTTCTTTGCAATGTCAATAAAACCAAAAAGATTGTGCTTCAGAGTGGATGAAAAAAAATTTTTTTTAATGAAATTCGCACTCTTACAAAGACAAAAATAAAAGTACGGGGTTAAAAAACTACATTGAGTCCTCTAATGAATGATCTTTTGCTGAAAAAAGATCAGCAAAATATCATTTCCATGGCAAGTGGTTCCAGCTGCATTCCACCATCCTGAAAATATTTCAGAGAAGCGAGATTCACATGAAACAACTCATTTTTTCATTTCCCTGCCCCCGGTTTTTTCATTTTTTCATAGTCTGTTCCACTTACAAACTTTTAATTTTACAAATTGCTTATCAAGTCTGTACGGTTTGGTATACATGAGCATTGACTGTATAAAGTGTTACAGAAGACTGTTCAAGTAGTGTCATTGTGATTCCAAAACGTCAAAAACATTGATATTATTGTTCTTACCTCTGTGCATTTCTCAAATGCAACGCATTAAATGATGTCTTCAAATGCACATTTATACATGCCCTCATTTTACCATGAAGTAACTATGACCATCAGAAGCTCCATCTTATGAATTCCCTATGGAAAATGAAAGAGCAAAGTTCCTGAAGAAGGGGGGGGGGGGTAACATTTTTTTTGGTGGTGGTGGTGTGAGTGTGGGGAAGAGATACTCTTTTTTTCTAACAAAATGGTATAGGAATAAATTCTTGGTTCTTATACTGTAGGTTGTGGTGACTCAAAAGCTTCAACTATAAAAAAAATCAATCACATACTTAATGGAAAAAGAAACCGACCTTTACGAGAAACATCACAGATTAGCTTCCATGCATTAATTATCTTAGGGTCATACTGTTGTAACTTGACCACACAATCATAAGCGTGCTTTTTAAATTCTTCATCACTGTCAAATCTCAACTTTGCTTCCTGCAGTGGGCAAAATATTTTTTTAATAATCTAAAGTGATAAAATAAATTATGAGTACATGAACATAAAAACAAATTTTTATTACACAAGTGATAGCAGCAAACTTGACAATAAAGCTAGAAATGTACCTATGCGTATCTTAATTCAGTACATGTCATTTATTGGGATAATGGATATTCATTCCCCATAAACATTCCTCTGAGGAATTTCTAACTAATCTCATACATGCTGATCGATTAGAAATGTGTAGCCCTGTGTTTCTGACGATCAGAGTTATGTGCATTTCACATTTAAAAAGTGCTGCTATCTGCCTTCCATTATTGGAATTGAAAGCAGCAGATGCCTGAATTTTCAGGTTTATGTAAGTATCATGTTGGAGGTCTTCCTGTTCTCTGTGGAGAAACTTTTTAAATGGGAGACAGGTTTGCATTGTATACCTGAAGATGAAATTGTTATCAGACAGCTGTAGGAGGTGAACACACCTTCCTTACAAAGATTTTAACAACTGGCTGTTGCGAAGATATATTTTGGAAAGAGAAAATTCAACTGCCCCTGCTGGGAATCGAACCCACGTCCTTTCACTTTCCGGGTGAACGCCCTAGACCACTAGACTACAGAGGCACAGAATCTCTCAATCTTTCCTCAGAGCTCGTGTACACTGAAAGGGACCATACATGGACGGCCGAAAAAGACTCGGGCCAAGCTCATAACTGCTGACGATGCCACCAGATGGCGACTTCTGGTGGCAGCGTTCACCCGGAAAGTGAAAGGACGTGGGTTCGATTCCCAGCAGGGGCAGTTGAATATTCTCTCTTTCCAAAATATATCTTCGCAACAGCTAGTTGTTAAAACCTTCGTATGGTAGCGGAGAGTGACGTCATTCTTGTACACCTTCCTTATTGACAAATATTTTTGTGTGTATTCCATTAATTCATAAAGCTGATTCCTTATTAAGCCATTGTAACTGCTACCATCTGTGTACTTGTGTCGCTGAGTTTGTAACGGACTTCCTGTATTGCAGGCAAATGAAAGATTTAAAAAAAAGTCTTCAGTTTTTGATCAATTTTTTTCAGTTAACCAAATAAATAATTTATTGGCCAGAAGACTTTCAAATGATCTTTTCTATGATACAGGTATCAAAAGTTATTGTAGTCCCCACACTAAACTGTTCTAATCTGCTGTTTGAAACAGCTCAATTCAAAAAAGGAAAAAGAAAAAGGACACGATCTTAGTTTGAAAGAAAAAATTGTGTTTAAGAACAGTGTGAAGAGAGTTATCAAAAATGACCCAGCATAATGCAACGGCATGATTGAATGCCTTCCAACCAGTTTTTTATAAAAAACGAAACTGTCAAGGTTTGAGAACAGTAACGTTCTAGAGAGATTTTGTGGTTTCATCTAGTACCATTATAACAAAATTTGATTGTAGTTATAAATTGGTGATTATTATCAAATACCTGAGTCCTCATCAAATCATATTAGATGCTGTGAAATGCATAACTGATCTTTTATATTCAGGTTTAAGCAAGCATATGTCTAAATAAAATTTTTTTAATGTTATTAAGCTATCATTAAATACCATGAATACCTTATAGAAAGCTTGAAGATCTTTGATAGAGGGCGATTCTTTATGATAATTTGGAAACATATTTTCTAGATGAGCTATAAGCATTCCAAATTGAGTACCCCAGTCTCCAATATGATTTAGGCGAAGCACATCATGGCCAAGATACTCCAATAATCTGCTGATACTTTCTCCAATTATAGTTGACCTATGAAATTCATAACATATAAAAAAATAAATAACCTTTAAAATAAAAATTGAATGAGGTTAATTAAAAAGATGAGATGAATACTCAACTTCAGCATTACTCTATTTTTCATTTTTTTACTCTGTCATACAATGTTACAATTTGTATGAATATCAATTGAAATTTTTTATGTGTGTAAAATGTATATCTATGGTAGCAGTTTATTCCCAAAAAAAATTTTTGAAGAGTAATTTCACTCCTCTTGCAAATTATAAGGGTATTTTTTTCAATAGTGAGAAATAACTCTTTAATCCCTTAACTCCCATGGGCATATTTAAACGTTGTTACTCTTTGTGATAAAACAAAGTGGCACTGGGGAGCAGATCATGTAAGATTTCATCAGCAGTTAAGGAGTTGAAAAAAAAAATTACCTAAAATTTAGGAGGATTAATTGAGGAGTATTTTTACCCTTTAACAAAATTTTTCGGAGTAAAATTGAATTTTTAAGTGACTGAACAATTAGAATTCTCACTGTACAATTTTGTGGCTTTATGGACTCCTTTTTTAATAAGGAAGTTTTTTTTAGCACAATTTGTTTTGCCATTGAAAAAAAAGGACTTTAAACTGCAAGTCCCCAGTCAAATAAACCCCGGCAGTGACTTTGGTATTTTCATCAGCGGTAGAGGAAAAAAAGTGGATTAGAATCGTTACATATCCCATGTGAATAGTGGGAGAACTTAAAAAATATGGAGGAGGCCAAAATACGACTTTTCTGTATTATGTTACCCTGGGGAACTCAAAAATTAGCTGGGACATCTGGTCAAACTAGGCATTAAAAAAAAATAAGAGAGTCAGTTAAAACCACTTTCCTCCCCCCCTATGATTGCAAGTATGATCATAATAAAAAATAACAGTAGCAATAATTTTTTTTTCTACACACTCACCTTAGATGTCCAACATGCATTTCTTTAGCAATATTTGGAGATGAAAAATCAACAACTACCCTCTTCTTCTTGACAGGAGGTGGATGCACACCACCTTCCAGAATTATTCTGGTAACCCTTTCACTGAGAAAACCGGTTTGAATTGAAACATTGATGAAACCAGGACCAGCGACTTCTACAGATTCTATAATATCATCTTTTGTGACTCGACTTGCTATCTGCTCCCCAATACTTCTAGACGAAACCTTTTGGCCACTGTTCTTGAGAGTCTATTAATGAACAAGGAAATTATTTTTTTACCATCAATTTTCATGAAAGGGAAGCCCATGAAGAGCCAATAAATAAATATAATGTGAATAGAAATATATAGTAATATAGTTTATAATGGGCATATTTGAAACATTTTTTAAATGATTATTTATACTATAAATTTATATTATTTACATATAGGGCCTATACTTTATACATGGAAGATACTGTATAACTTGTATATAAGCTTGTTCCCTTAGAAGTTGGCACCCTCACCACACTTCAAGATCACCAAAACAATAACAAATTTAAAACCAGTGTAAAGCTGACTCCCCAAAAATTACACATTTTAAAGAAAAAAACATTTCCAAAATATGAAAAATAATCAAAACCTTTATCCTCCTGTCATTTATTTGCCAACATTTCACATGACAGTAATAATGCATTTTTCTATCGCATCCATGGCTACTGTGTGGACAAGGCATGAGTACGAAATATACTTCCCCCCCCCCCGGTCTAAAAAAAAACCTGCACCTGCTACAGTTTGTAAATCACATCATTCAATCTTGAAGAAAAACTTATTCAAAAGCAAAACTTTAAATTATGCATACTCCCTCGCTAAGATTATTAAGCATCGAGAAAAAGTAACATACCTGACATATGCTCATGGCACAATTGCACTGATAGTCTCCAAATTTGGCATTTGAGCTCCGTGTAACATCAGCAGTTTGGATGTTTATTTCAGGGAAGATTTCTCTAGCACTTGCTGTGAATTTTTTTTCCAAGATCTTCAATATGGTTTCATTAGAACTGTCTGTACTGGTTTCACCAAGTTCTTCTGCATGCTATCAAAATTTTAAAGTATAAATTGATAGATTAAAGAATTATTAAACTTATTAATTATACGAAAATTTTTATTTAAAACATTATTTGAAGAAAAAAAATATTTTTGATGATGTGCCCATGTCCTGAACAAGAAATATATTTATTGTACTTGATACACAGCAAAAATGCAAAGGTCTTTTTGCAAAGGCTTTTGCATTTCATTATTGAATTACTATATAAGTCCTCCTCCCCTGATCCAACCATGGCTCATCGTTGTTTCATGGAAGAGATATAATTGAACTCCTGTGACAAATTTTTGATACATTGAAGCAATTTTGATCTCCCATATGATATATTTTCTTTTAATTCAAGTTCTATAACTCATATTTTTAATAAGTTGAAGTAATATCAATTACTGGTAGCACTCTGAGATATCAAAGTTTGGCTAAATTAGTATATAATAATTTTGACTTATTAAATAGTGAAACCTTGACCTACGGCTTATAATTAGCAAGTAATGTAAAAGTCACAAGCTAAAAACAAACTCAATAACTTGATAAACTAAGACTAACAATCCCAACTAAAAGCATGAAGATGAATCAGTTCTGAACTGAATGATCCAGTCTAATTATGTAACTCAATTATAGAACATTATCCCTATGATACTAAGTGAACACATGTATACAATACAAAATTTTATAGAGTATCTCACCCTTTTGAGGATATTAATTCTATACTGTAACTTTGAATTTTCGGTTTTTAAGGCTTGAATCTGTGGGTCCATCATCCAATTGGAATCTCCTTTCATTTCTTTTACTTTTGACAGAGCTGCAGCCAATGATTCAGCTTCCGCTTCCTATGGATGAAAAAGGGGGAAAACACAAGAAAAATCTGTTTTTCATCAATCTCTTGAGAATTAATTAATTAGGTCTAGTTATTAATTCCATGCATATACAGACATGCCAACACTGGCTTAAAGCTTGTCAGTAGTGATGGATGTTCCACTTTGCCATTGGAGGGGGTACCCCTAGGACAACATAATCATAGTAAAATAAAAAATAATCACCCAAAATGCCAATTTAAAAAAAACAATTAAAAGTTCATTAAATACAGCACCTCATTGGCACTGGAACATAGAAGGCTCAGGCCACGTGAGCCCCCCCGGAAGCAACTTTCCAAGGTCACAGAGCTTCTTAGTAACTCATGAATATTCAATAAAATCCCAACAAGCATACACCCTTCTTATGGGCCGCATATATGGAAGTCTGGCATCCCTAGACCTCTCCCCATTCCCGTTTTCTTTGTATCAGAGCTCCTACAGCACCTATGACGAAGCATTCTTCCCAACACAAATTCCGACAGCCATGCACTTTGCAAATGAAGTCTGGTCCGCTGCCCTGAACCCATAGGTGGAGATAGACTTGGAAGTCTGGGGGGCACCGTCATTAAAAAAAAATTACAGAAAATCACCAAGGTGGACCATATATCAAAGCTGTTCCTCAGTCTTATACCAGTGGAAGAAAACCAAGTTTTTTGCCGCTGATATGAGACGCTTTATAATACATTGCTTTTTCGGTTTCAAGCACTGACAGACACAAAGCATTTAATTGGCGTTGATTGATTTTAGGTGTTACCTTTGATATATTTTGGTTCACTGCGCTCATTTTGTGGGTATTGAATGCTGTGCATTTTTTTTCTTGCTAGCCATATTCAATTTCCTCTATTTTAAAGACATTTGGTGAACAAAAAAATTGAGTTGCCAAGGGGCCAAAACCTTAGCACAATTATAAATCGCCAATTCGACAGCAAGAGCAGACTGATCTAATGTATATGCATATATATGAACTGACATCATCATTATGACCCCCCCCCCTTCCCCAGACTCTCAAGTCTATCTCTGCCTGTGTAGAAAGAGCAGTTAAAGGGCATATTCAGTGCTCCTCTCTGGTTTAGCACCCAGAGCATCACACTTCTGAGTGTACCCCGTAGTTGTAACCATGATTCAGTCACGTCTAAGATTCCGTTAGCAGGGTTGTTCAAACTTGGCAAAACCTTGAAATTTATTGAGCGATAGGCTGAAGCTATTCTTCATCATGCATCCTTTGCTTCTGAATATTTCAATTTTTTTTCATTGAATTAACAAAAAACACCCCAGTTTTTGGCAGGATTAGACATGATATCTGCAAAAGAAATTATAACTTTTTGCCCATAATGTGCCTCTTGCATGTTTTTGAACAGCGATTACACCAAGAAATGTGATTGGCGTTAGGTTGACGGAGTAAATGTTCAAATGAGTGACCACCAGGTAAAATACAGGAGTCACATCACTACGGACAGTACCTGAATGATGGGTTCTGTGAAAGGCAACGGTTCATCCACTCTAGAGAAAGCGCCTTCTTACGGCTTGCTTTCCAACCCCACATTGTATGGTGAAAATTAGTTTTGGAGAGTTCTATCGCCTCTTAAACTTCTGACCATCAGTTTAGTTACACCTTGTACACGAATTCGAATCATAATGAGCGCCCCTCACCCCAGCCTTTCATGTCACTCCTGCCCACGACAGAAAGATTGATTTTCAATCAGTGATGTAATATCAAATACCGGTTGAATCGCGCTAATAATTATTTATATCTGCAACCATTCATGCATTAGTAATACAAATCGAAATACATATCAACATGAAGACCCGATTTTAATGTAAAACTTTCACCGTAAATTTTTTTTTGAAACTCGGACTTTAATTTGTTAAAATACAGTACATAATTTCACAGTACCTAGTTGTTAAGGATGATTATGTCAATGCTTCGATTATTGTTAGAAAAACATAAAATATTAATTAATAACTCACTAAAACATCGCATTTTTCAGCGTAGCTACTCATCCTTTCCAGGTGTAACTGATGAACTTTTTATCTCCACAATTTTAATTGAAATTTATAAATACATACAAAAAAGCGAAACGTGCGCTTTTAAGCAGTTCGGGAACTCGAGGACCGGAAAAAAACAAGACGTTGGACAACGCAAAACAGCCTCCGTTGCCCAAAGCCCTGGATAATTCGAGTCAACAGAAAACCAAAACGTCTGCTAAGGACGTCCCGATCTCTCGCATCATAAAGTCTAATAAGTTTGTAAACATAAAACAAGTCCATGGAGCTCCCAACTCCTGCCAAAGAAGCAGCGCCGACAATTATTAAAAAGCCGAAAACCAAAAAAAGTCTGAGACTGAAAAAGACCTCGGAGAGTGATGATCAACAAAGCGAAGGAGAAGAGCTGGATAGAAATTTTATGTATGTTCACGTACTCCATTTTTTCGATTGTGATTTCTTTAACATAAATTATCTATTTAAAGAAATATATAAAAATCATTTAAACCCCCCCCCCCCCCTTGATAAAATTAAGATGATGTTGTAATTTATAGCGCAAATATCATCATAAAGAATTGAACGCTTCCAATGGGCCAAATTTTTTTTTGAATTGAGTATTCACTCTTCATTAGTTTGCTCAGCTCATTGGTTCTTAACCTAAGGCAGTATTTCTCAAAGTGTATGCCGCAGCTTCTAAGGGCGTCTCTTTATCTGGGTGTTGTGGCAAGCGGGAGACATTAATTTGTGTTCCTATTTATGCTTCGAAATGGTTCTTTTATATGCGAAAATATCTAACAAACTATTCTGGGGAGCTGCAGATGAATCATGAATCAGGCAAGGGAGCTACAAGGGGCAAAAGTTTAAAAACCACTGACCAAAGGATTGCAACCTAATTTTGGATCACAGGCTTCAGAGATGGGTTGTTCAAATCCACTAACAGCCGGGAGCTCAAGATATGGGTTGCGATGACCCAAACTTGATTTGGAACAGTTATAGTATAATCCTTTTTGGCGATGTGTTGGCCTTTTTCTTTCTTTTGCAAGAAAAATGCCCGAAAGCGTGATGAAAAGTCTGTCGCAAAGAGTAAAACGTAGTCAAGACCTGTTTACACGTGTGAAATGATTTAGTAGGTTAACTAAATTTTAAGTTTGCAAGTTTTCAAAAAAGTGTCAACGTGTTAAGTGAATTTAGTAAATGCCTGTTCGATAATTTTTATGCAAGACAGACCCACTGGTGCATGTGCATAGGTCTACTTGACCAAAAAAAATAGAAAATCTGGTTTATTTACTACTTGACTAAATCACTCTTGATGACTTAACCGTGTGTAAATCGCCCTTAAAATCTGCAAAAAAGTACTTGATAACTTAAAGTTTAGTTAACTAGCCTACTAAATCCAGGGCTCCTGTTTGTCTTATTTTTTGGTAAAATGCCCTACTTTCTTTTTGTTTTACTTCTCTTTCTACTTAGTTTTTGTCCTACTTTTTACCAAATCCTATCAACAAAATTTGTGTAAATGCTTTTAATTGAAGAGGGAATCATTAATATATTGCCAAGCATCACAAATGTTGTAGATTGTAATTGATTGCAATTAGACTCTTCCAAAGCAGAAATTGTATCGTTTTTAAGGTTATTTGGGGATGTATGTGGACCATTTGGTTTATTAATTTTTGTTTTGTTTAGTTTGAGGGTTCATCAAGTAGAGTAGTCATTAAAAACTTCTGTCTGGATGTAATAATTTTGTACTTACTACTTCATGGTCTTGTACAGTAACATTCATCATTCAATATTACTGTACACATTTCGTGTATGTAGGTGAAACAACGGTTTGCATGTAGCAGAGCAGTTGGATTCATAGACCTATTCTAGGTTTGTAGCATTCTTATGTATTTTTAGGGCATGCAGAGTCATAAACAATATTTACAATGCTCAACAAAAAACTATAAAGTGCTTCATTCGTCAAAAATGGATGTCTGTCTTCCACAGACTGGACTGTGGAAGATTTTGAAAAAGTATATAATATATATTGTGTGGAAAGACAGAAAATAATTATTTGTGGTTGCTAAAGTGTACTGTTTTGGCCAAAAATTGTTTTTGTTACTAAGTCATCAAGTTACTAAGTCAATCTTACAAGATACTGAAATAGATCTATGAAAAAAAATGATAATTTAAAATTGTTTTAAAAATAATTTTTTTTTTAAGAGGATTTTTTTTATATTATGCTATGATTATGCTGTCTAAGGGAAGGGGGTTACCCTCCCGCTCCTACTTTTTAGGCTTATTTTTTCCTACTTTTTCAAATTTTTTGAGTTGGTGCCATGACTAAATCTGGAACAGCTTTGGTATAAGGGACAGGTTGGCGATCTTCTGTGACTTTTTTTTCCGGCGCCAAATATGTCAGACGGCCCGAGAAAAAGCCGCCAGACACTACGTGCGCCAGAAAAAAAAAGTCGCCAGCATAGAAAACAGTAAAAACAAATGGCATAAACAAAAATAAGCTGTGGAGTGTTTAAAAAATAAAACTGGATAAAAAAAAATGAATCAGGGTTTAAATGAAACCCGGACCGTTGTGAATAAACAACGGTCCTGTTGTATAAATAAAAATATTCTATTTATTATAAATTAAAACCCGGACTCTCTTTCCGGGAATCCAGGTTCTTATAAATAATCAACGGAATTTGGAAGAAAAAAAGAGAGAGGATAGAATGATAAAAAGAGAAAACCAGTTTGAAAATGGCAGTAAAACCCGTTTGAAAGACGCGCTAGGACGCTAAGAACACGGAAAAACAACAGCCAGCGCCACCGACTGGCAGAATTCTACGAACATTCTGGAACAACGACAATCCAGAAGAACAACAACAAACCAGAGCACGCCAACGATGGAAACTTATCGCCGGTAAAAAGTCGCCAATTTGGCGTGTCCCTTATACCAAAGCTGTTCCCTAAATCTCTTAAAGCATGTAAACAGACCATCATGCTTTCGGATGTCTTTCTTGCGGACACAGCATATCGACTATCTCCAACACAAAACTGTCACTGGTTTCACTAATTTCGGAAAACAAACAGTCCTAGTGGTTGCAAAACTGATCTTGTTGGTTTTGGGCCAGGCTGATAAATGTTACGAACCCCTGGCTTAACTGTACATGCACCTCGTAAATATTCCTCTCCAGAATTTCTAATGAATTTGTGCATGCAAGAATGTATTGTCACCCTATGTATTTATGTTGTCAGAGTTGTGCTTGTTGCTCTGCAGTCAGCAGTGCACCACTTGTTCCATCAACAATGGCTATTCTGGGGCACATGTGTTGCTAGTGGAACACCATGGGTGCTAAGAATGGCACATGAAGGTTCTCTACAAAACATTTTGCCAATGGAATTTTGAATCATCCTGTCTTTGTAATGCATAGAGCAAGAGAGATGAAGTAGCAGAGATAGAGCCAGAAAATGTTTTTCACATAATTTGTCTCATAAATACACTCTATGGAAATAAATTAATGGAAATATACGATTTCTTTTTTCTTCGGTGTCACTAAAACAGTGCTTAATTTTTTTGTCAAATATACTGATGAAATTTTTGAAAACTTTTGTGTCTGTTAAAATATTTTTGCATTGCAGATCTGTTTTAGAAGATGCAAAAGATATTCGGAAACTGAGGAGGAGGCCGAATGGGGTGAAGTAAGCAATCAATTTTATCTTTTTATATCTGCGGGGCTCTGCCCATGTATGTTAAAAATTTGGAAGGTGAAATACATATTTTTTTGGCATGCTGATGTTGTGGTCATTAGGAGAATTCTTATCTTTTTTATTCAAAATTATGTTCTACAAAATTTATTTTAGTTTAAAAAATTGATTTAATTCATCTTAATTTTGAAAATAAATTTACTTTAGTAAATCAATCATGAAAGGTGTGGGGTATCAATCGGTCAAGCAAAAAAAAAGCATATACTTTTACTGTTAACAAAGTAGCATCAACTGATGATGAAAACTTCAATTATTTTACAATGTAGATATTATCAGTGGATCTTGTTTAAGAAATCTCTGCTCGTTTTTTTTTACTTAAGAAGTTTTCCTTCCAGTGCTCCTGTTCCCCCCACCCAATTAGAACATTTTAAGCTTTCATGCTTAATACATTTGTATTGTATGGACCTCATGACAAGAAGTTAAGCAGCATCTCTTCTGTATAATATGATTGCTGTACAATTAAAATAATATATCCATGCAATACACCACCATTCTTGTTACATGCACACATACACATGGTTTGAGAGTGTATTAATTTAAATTTCAAATTTAGGTTGAGAAATATTGTTTGTTTATACATATTATTATTTTCTTTTAGATTAATGAATTATAAAATTTTTTGATATTTATTCATATTTTATTTCAGTGTGGTTGGGTTGGCTCTGGGCAAGAAGTTGACTACAGAAGAAGAGCTTATTATTGTAAGTTAAAATCTTATGTACATACAACCAAGGTAGAAAATCATACTATTTAATTAGTGCATTGTGCGGGATATGCATTTAAAAATTGGCATTTCCATTAGTGATACTGGTAAGCTTTCATTCCGTGAGTCACTAACTGCAGAAAGATGTTTTCAAGCTATGGTTAGGCTTTTAACCACTTTACCATCAAGGATGTAATATTACATTCAAACGCCAGTGGAATAAACTCAAAAGTCTGTTTTCTTTCCTCTCTCTCCTCACCGGCACAAAACTTTGTTGCAACCTTATAAAAAAAAGTAGTTCTTTTCACCTCTGTGATGAGGAGGAAAAATCTTCTATGCTAAGGTTAAATAGATTGTACTATATACATGTACATTAGAGGGGAAAGAAAACAGGTAGGTAAGGACGAAAATAGAAATATACTTTATGCCCCCTGTCTCATCTGTAAGTATTACAGATAAGACAGTATAGTAATGTACTGTTTTCCTTTTATCTGTTTTTTTCTTTACTTTTCTATTTTCTCTTCTTTTTTCTAACATGCCATTATGTTAGAACAAGGTTATCAAAACTTGCATCATATTTATTGCCAATTTGTCAAGCAGAGATCATCCGAATTTCTTGCCAATCACTTGTGAGCGAAGTAATTAATAAGATCACCCAGCATTTCACTTATAAATGCAGGAGACAATGGCTAGCACTAATCATAAATCTAAATAAATAAGAGTAAATCTTTCTCTTGATTGAAATATTTTAGTTGTATCTAATCTATTGCCATAATTGAACTACACATTTAGAAATATATTTTGTGTTTTAAACACATTATATATACAGGCTTGTCCATGAATTCATGGCACTAACATGAAGGGATGTTAGTAGGCTACATCTAGAACTAAACGATATTCATCATAGAAATATATGGTCACAAACACAATGAGAAGCTGCAAATGAAAGATTCTCGCCATTCTCAAAATTTCCTTGTTCATATAGCTTGCATTCTGAGTATTCATACTAATTTCTACTGATGTGGAAAAAGTGCTTGCTTCAGACAGCTAGAGTTGAATCTTTTCACAAACATTCTACGATAGTGAATGAGATCCTGTGCATAGAATTTCATTAACATCATAGGCTTTATTCTTCTCTATTATTGTCCTTGACTATGCTGTAGATCAGTGTTTCTTAACCTTTTTTTGCCCGTGGCCCCTTTGAGCCATATTTTTTTCTCGTGGCTCCCCTGTCTTACCCAGAGTTTTCAACTCTCATCTAGAAGCAAAACACTTTATACATATTGAAATGATTTTTTTCAGTGAATTTATACTGAACGAAAATTTTGCAAAGAAAATTGGCTTCCAGACCAGTAGCCTAGAATTTATTGATCTCCCCGCTAGTCCGAGTTCTATCAGGACCGTCTCAATATCATGGGGCCCCCCTCCTTAGGCAAAAGGATGCTATGGTAGTCCCATACTTTAGCTGGAAATAAACAGCCTACATATTTCCTATTTATTTTCAAAATTAATTGTACTATACAAAATATCATAAGGTAGGGTCACTTATAGGCATGAGGCCCCTCACAAGAGTGGGACTGACAGAGCTACAGCCCGGGGCTTAATATGGTTTTCATCATTTTTTTTTTCCATATAATAAATTTCATATCGGGAAGGGGGGTCTGAAAAATTTAGCCGGGGGCTTGAAAAAAACCCCATCCTAGGGAACTTGTTGCAAAATGTAGGTGGTGAGGCCTGGGTGGGTCCATGCCCTAAAGAAGGCCCTGGTTTTATGGGTGGTTTTGTTGGATTCTCTCTCACTGTAAGTGTTAGTCACTAATATAAAAACTTTATTTCTTCACACCTTAATTTTTCTTCTCAGCTCTCCAAACCACCTGCCATGGCCCCCTTCTCCATTTTCTTCCCTGGCCCCCTTGAAGTATCCCAGTACCACAAGGGGGGCCATATGGCCCCCAGTTGAGAATCACTGCTGTAGATCATAGTTTCCCAACCTTTTTTGTCCCATCACCCCCTTCAGCAATTTTTTTCTTCCATCACCCCCCCAACACAATCTAATCCATAGGATCCTATGTTATACCCTTAGCTTCTACCGCCCCCCTGGAACTTTCCATCACCCCCAAGGGGGCATTAACGCCCACGTTGGGAATCACTTCTATATAGATCATAGTTTCCCAAACTTTCTGTTCCTTTCCGTCAGTAATTTTTTTCCTCTCATCACCCCGCCCTCCAACTCAAGTGAACCCATAGGATGTTAAGTCCATAGCTTCTACCCCCTAGACCATTCCATCACCTCCTTTGGGAAACACTGCTGTAGATCATTTTGGCTTTCTCTGCTTTCATAAACAGTTGAGTCTCATATGAGAGTGAACTATGGGAATGCTTCATTCAGAACTCAGGGGTCTTCAACCTTTCAGACATTGCGGGCCAAATTTAAAATTTCTTTGGAACCTGTGGGCCACCAAGTCATACCATGGTATTTCCCATTATTAAACAGGATTCTTCAAATTATTAAATTTTTAATTATTTAAGGAATTAAATTTTTTTATTTAGTGTGAAATTATTTCTTCAACTACATTTAATTTTTTATTTATTTTAAAATAACTTTTCACCAATTCTGATTTTTTAAAATTATTTCTTTTATAAATTCTGAAGTTTGTCCTGAAAATTCTGAAATTATTTTTTCATTAACTATGAAATTTAACTATAAATTTTTATTAATTATGAAATTTCTTTTGCAAATTCTTATTTTTTTCATGAATTATTATTACTCTCAATAATTCTGAAATTATTAGTAGTTCTGCAATTACATTATTTCTTTCAGCTATTCTATTACTATTTTTTCCATTAATTATAAATTTTTATCAATTATGAAATTATTTCATTAATTAAGTTTGTCAGAGTATTTCTGCAAATTTTGTGACTGTGTTTCTTTTGGATGCCAAACTTTTCCTCTTGAAATAATTATATGAATCATAGGTTCCAAAAAGTGTTTTGGCTTCGGGTTCTGCCGAATTCATTGCGTGGCCAATTTAACGTAAATGCACGGCATTGCTGTTGAATCTGGGGCATATCTTACAGTTCTAAATACAGGAGTACATATTTCAGTGGCCAGCAGTCTTCAACAATTTTTTTTTGTAATTTGTTTTTATGTAAAGTAGCTATTTTCTCAAAATGGTCGACAGTCCTAGCAAAAAGCTCCTAGGGTTCAACTGATCCAGAATTTGTGTCACCCCACTCTGTTGTGCTGCCCTCCACTGGCATGAGGTTGCATTTGCAACAGCATATTCTATGACAAATATTTTTCAGTTTGTACCATGAATTCAGTGGCACCCTGTGTACATAGGCCTATACTTTTATTGTAATGCATAATAATTTATGTTAAATAATTTTCACACAAGGCATTTTTTTATGTCCATGGTTAGTATTTGTGATAAAAAAATCCATGAAAATTTTTTTTATCACAAATACTAATTTTGTTTTTGTTTAATGAAAGGATGATCCATTCAAACTTAAAACTGGTGGATTTGTGGATATGAAAGCATTGAAAGGTAGAGGAAAGTAAGTGTTTAAACCATACTTTGATATCTTATGCACAACTGAATCTTAAATAACTTGTAGTGTGGCTGGAAATAAGTTCATAAAAAACACTATTTTCAGTGACTAAGTATAAACATATTCACTGAAACTACTAAAATTTAATCAAATGTTATGCAATAAAAATCCTCTATATAACAATACCTTCTGTATCAATAAAAAATAGCCTATATAACAATTTACTCTCTGATCCTGATGCACTTTTCATTGTGTTAATATATTCCATCTATAATGATAACTCCTTTATAACAATATATTTCTCTGGTCTGAGTATCTTTATATAGATGCTTCACTGTATTTTTTAATTTATTAAATGGTCTCCATAACTAAATATTTTAAGAACATTAAAAATACATACAAAGCATCTTCATAGAATATGATATGTTTTTTCTGAGAGCCATTATATAATTTTTTTATTATGTTTTTTAGATCTGGTATGGAAGAACTGGATGCGGTAAATTTGGGAAATACCTTTTCTGCGGAAACCAATAGAAGAGATGAAGATGCTGACATGTATATACATTTTTTTTTGATAATTGCATTAAATTTGTTTATGCGTACAACTTTTTGTATGCTCTTCTAATTGATCTTGTAGTATACCCACATCATTTTACTTTTTGACCCTTGCTGAAGCAGGTGGTACTTGGTTCTAACAAAATAACTATCTCAGTATTCAGCAGACACATGATCTTAGAATATTGACCATAAAATGTGTAAATAATAAAATATTACAGTGAAGCGCCTCCATAACAGTCACCCAGTCTTGGGCGATGCCTTCTGTTGATGAACACTTTTGAAGTCTGTGGAACAGGACCTCAATGTATTTCACTACATCGAATCATTCCACACCCAGTGGCCAAAAAAATTAAGAACACCCTGCTACTCAGCACTAATATTGTGTGGGACCTCATATAACAACAGATTAGGCCATCTTTTTCCCTCTTTTTAAGCATTTTCTTAGATTCTGGGGTCAGGGGACCAGGCCCGTAGTCCCCCCCCCCCTCTCTATGGCTTTGCTCCTCTGGCTTTGATGACAGCAGATATTCTTCTAGACATGGGCACTACAAGTTGCTGAAACCATTGAGGAGGAATACATTAGCCCATACTAATGAAATGACAGCTCTTAATTCCTTCAGATTAGAAGGTGGTGGTTTGAAGCTTTTAATAGACCTTTCAACCCTGTCCCACAAATGCTCAATTGAGTTGAGATCTGGTGACTGGGGGGGGGGGGGGGGGCATTGAAGCAATTGAAACTCTGACTAATGTTCCTCAAACCAATCTGAGATAATTCCAGCCCCATGGCAGAGGGCATTGTCCTACTGGAAATAAAGCCATCAGGAAACATTATAGCCATAAATGGGTGCACCTGGTCAGCAACGATGTGGAGGTAGGCTCTGGCATGGATGGATGTTTCCAATGGAAATAAGAGGCAGACTATACCAAAAAAATGCTCCCCAGACCATAATTCCGCCACCACCTGCTTGAACAATTGTCATGTGGCATGCCGGATCCATGGCTTCATGCACCACACATGGATCCTGCCATTAATGTTATGGAGAAGAAATCTTGACTTGTCAGACCAAACAACCTTCTTTCATTCATCAAGTGTCCGATTTTGGCATTCTCTAACCCACAAAAGCTGTTTTCTTCAGTTTTACAGCGAAATCAAAGGGACTCCTGTTCGTCACTGGCTATTAAAACCAATTTGTTTTAAGATCCATCTTGTAGAGCATACAGACATGTTTGCAATGATCCTGAGTTGTATTGTGCTTCAGTTTGTTGTGTTGTTCTGTTACTACACCCAATGTGTGTCAGCCGCCTGGCACCTCATTCATTCACAAGCAATTTCCACCCACTATTCTGCTTTCTGTTTGAAGTTTTTTGGCTTAGTTGTCATTCTTTTAAGGCTAGAGATACTGGTTGTATGAGAAAAGCCAAGAAGGTTAGTTTCTTCGGAGATACTGGAACTGCCCCTTCTGGTGCCCACAATCATGCCGCATTCAAAGTCACTCAAATCTCTTATTTTCCCCATGAACAGGCCTATTGCGAAGTTAACTGGTGCTTCTGACCAGGAGAAAGCTTTTTATCAGCAAATCCGGTTTATTATGTCAGCACATGGATGAGTCGAAGTTTGAATGAGGAGTGTATATTAATGGACACTCGCTGTTAGTGGACAAAAGTTTTGATCCCATGATGCCTATTATTAAGAGGTTCCACTGTAGCAGCAGAACCAATGTCACACACACAGCTTAATATTGTTATCTGCTTCTTTCCGCTGCTGCTTGTTCTAAATTAGAATTGCTACAATCATATATAAGTGATTAGCAATGAAAAATAGCAATCTTGAAATTCATAAAATATTCTTATTTTATCATCTTAAACTTTAACTCCCTTTCCTGATGGATTTTGAGGCAGTGAGGAAGTGGCAAAAATGCACAATTTGTAGAAAGTTGGCAAAAATGCACAATTTTGTTTGCATTCCAGAAGAGGGAAAAAATATGACTAGCATTATTCTTTTGCGGACCACAATCATACATACTTGGGCATTCAACAAATTCCCCTAATCACTCTCAATATATTATTTACTTGTTCCACCATTGAGTCTCTACTCATATATTCTCTTGTGTTACAATTGTGCATTTTTTGAAAAAAATCCAAAAAAAAAAAATCAAGATTGGGAACTTCTGTGACATTTTTTTTTCAATGTCAATTGATCTTTTGAATGATTGTTGGAAAAATTCCAACAATCTGTCTCAGTCTAAATGATTGTTGGAAATTTCTGAGTCTTTTTGAAAAAGTAAGCTTTTTAACTTTCATTTATGAAATTTATACAGGATGAAATACATAGAGGAGGAATTGTATAAAAGAAAGGGAACTATGAAGATTCAACAAAAGAAAGAAATTGACGCCGAGTATGTATTAACTAAAGTTCATAGTTCATCATACTGCTGTATAAATCTTGTAAAATAAGTTCTTATTTGAAATGAGCATGGCTTATATATATATGGCTATGTTATATTTTTGTATGGTATTCAAAAAATGCCTGTTATTGGAAATGGTATATTATGAAACAAGAATAAGTGGATATATCTTACCAGGTGAAAAATGACCATTTTCTGACAATTCCAAGGATAACATTAGCATAGTAATTGAATTGTAATTCATTTTGCAAATGGGATAAATGACAGAATGATCTTTCCTCTACACAACGCAATCCAAAACCTCCTTCCTTCAATGATCTATAATCTTCATCCTCCAACTAATCTGCTTTTAGAGTAATTTCTCTGCTGTTCTTTCATTTCAGTACCAAAGCTAAAAGCAGTAGCTTTCAAGAAAACGAAGAAAGTCTCGATGGTGAAGGGTTGAGTATTTCCGTGTTCTGAGTGCATGTTCTTCAGCATGTTTTTATCTTTGCCTGATTTTTTTTCCTCCTCTTCATGATATTCTTTCGTTTTCTTAGCTTCACTTTTTTTCTTGAATTCCCCCCTTAAATTTCTTAATTCCTTGTCTGTCTTCTCATAAAACTCTTAAAATACCTCTTGCAATTTACACATGCTCAACTGCAGCAAGGCTGTTATTATTTGCATCTTCAACTTGAATTGATCCATTTGGGAACAGCTTTCATTAACTTATTTTACTTAATCACTGTTTTATGCCTGGTTATTGTTTGATTCAAGTTTGCAATACACCAACAGACTCAAGCACAAGAATGGAATTTTATTCTGAATTTCAATTGAATTGTAATTGCAAGTGATTGTAATTCTATAACTACAACATTGCAAGAGGGGACTATGCTAAGCATTGAAATAAAATATTTCAGACAATAACTTTATTTTATTTCTGCTATTTTGATAAACACATAAATCTCATTTTAGTATTCTTGCATGTTATTTTTTTATCTTTAGACATAGGAAGATTGATGTTCTTTTCTCCATCCAAAAATTTAGCATATAAAAATAAGGAACTTTAAAAATCTCTATTTAATTTTATTTCTCCTTAATTCATTCACATAGACCAAGAAAAGCTGATGATGTGTTATTTGAGGTACCAGAGCATTTACGGCAGTCATCTGCAAAAAGATCCGAAGAAATGCTTTCCAATCAGATGCTCTCTGGAATTCCAGAAGTGGACTTAGGAATAGAGTGAGATTTCCAATTTCATTATTTATGAAAGCTCATTTGATCATTTTTGTTGCACCACGGTCATTTTTTGCACACGAGGGCTAATTAGACCGGGACCTACAATTTATTGCTGGTCCCGAACTGCAGGCTTATTTTTTATACTCATCGAGAGGTTGGTATTTACGAAAGCTTATAAAAGAAAGCTAACATTTTCTTTAATATTGCAAATAAGGTGTAGTAAAATTTTCCATGCCTTGAGACTGGAATGGGGGTGGGGGCTAACCCATTTCAAAAAAGTGAAATTTTCGATATAAATGACCATATATAGTGGAACTTTGATAACTCGACTCTCCAAAGGAATTGATTTAAGCAGATGTCACATTAGCTAGGTTTTATTTCATTTCACCTTTAGCAATTCTTGAAAATTGTTTATGCATGTCTATGTGCCTGTATATTGTTGAAAAATTCTATATTCTATCACCTAAAAATTCATAAAATGCTTTGATCTGTAATTTTCTATGAAATTTTTTTTGTATTGAGAATAATCCCGAATTAGGTGGGAAAGGCTTATTTTGATTGCCGAAAGATATGTTATTTGTGAATGAGCAGTGCAATTGTCCAAAATTGCTTTCCTCCTCCCATCTGGAACATTTCAATCCAGCTCTCTCAACCATCTCTCGTTCAAAAATTTCAGAAATCATTCACATCTATCTATGGCTTTTTGTAGTTCACAGATTGAGTTTTCAAGTTCCAAACAGAGGAATAACGGAAAATAACCTTACCAAAAGGTGGGGGGGGGGGGGGGTCATTGGCACATATCAATCAACACACAAATAGCAGTACAACGGAACAGTTTTTAAAACATGCGAAAGTAATGTAAAATTTTTTGAACTGATCAACATGTGGGCGATTTCTGAAAATGAGTTGTTATAAGGGCAGTACAAAATAAATCGTAATCAACTTAAATGAGATGTGGTTATTATGCATCAACTTAGAGAGGTTTCCCCCCCCCCCCTTAGTTTAGCGTTTAGCATTGTGCAAATCATGGGAATAATAAATATTGAGTTATATGTGTGTCGAGTTATCAAGGTTACGCTGTATAAAAGGGTAAAAATTAAGAGTTGAAACCAATAATGGGCAATAATTCATTATAGAAATTGGTTATAAAGTTTTAGAAATTGGCTCACAGTAAAAGAAAAATATATATAAATAAAAAATTTATTCTTGTAAATGATTCAGGTTGGGTTGTAAAAGTTTGTACTATATTTTAATGATAATATTTTAATTCATTTAATATTTGATATTTTTATCCGAATGCATCTATTCCTCAGGAAATGATTCACAATCCAAGGGTGTTTCTGTTCCATCATTATCAATGTATTTTAATGACTGTTTTTTAAAAAAAATCTCTAGATAAACAGTATCAAAGATAGACAACTTTCTGGATATTAATGATGAGGCAAACTTTGGAAAAAGTTTTCGCTTTTGCTAGGAATCAGACCTGGGTCCTCTTGCAAGCTGAGCAAGCACACTAACCAATATTGCTTGCTTGGATTGCAAGCAGACCAGGGTTTGATTCGCAGCAAAGACAAAACTTTGCTTTATAAAGTTCATCTCATCATTAATATATCGAAAGTCTTTTCTTTGATGTGTTATGAGCTGAGAAAATAACATCTTTCTATCAGAACGAACAATATGTCTGTATATCAGTATAGCAAGACTAAACAGCATGCCAGTTTTTGTTAAAAATTTCTCCATAACATGTGAGTTGCTTCTGGATGTTTCTATTCAATTTCTGAAATAATCTATCTCCAAGGCAGCATTTTTTCCATTTTTCATTCATTTTTTCGATCAGCTGCAGGTCTTCATGTATTTCACTAGAAGTGAGGCCTGAATATATGCATTATTTTAACATTTCATTTGTCTGTTTAGTGAACGTATCCGTAACATAGAGGCAACGGAAGAAGCAAAGCATCAGTTATTGAAAGAAAGAATGAGGAAAAAAGAAAAAAGCATGTCCTTTGTACCAACAAACATGGCAGTAAATTTTGTTCAACACAATCGCTGTAAGTAATTTTTTAAGCTATGTCAATTACGATTTATGATGCATACTGAAATTGAATTTTTTCTTGCAATGCTACTACTTAACTCTTGAATGCTCAATTTTTTTCAATCAACAGATAGTGCAACTATACCAACAAAAAACAACAATTATTGTTTTCCAATTAAAACAAAGATGCTTTTTATATTTGTAACTGTAATTAACTGTTGCTGAGCTAAAAATGGTATTCTCAAGTAGATGTTGTAGTATTCTTCCAGAGTTGTTTCGATAATGTCCTCGTTCTAGTGCAGCAGAGCATGTAAACCTGGCTAGAATAGCATCTTTCTTGCTTGGGTACCAGATTCTTGTTTTCTGGAAATTTGAACACTGATTGATCAGAGTGTACAAATATTTGTGGGAAAAACTAAATAAACCTACACTGATGAACGGGTTTTTGTTTCATAAAGAGCATTTTTTTTCAAAAAGAAAAACAAAGTCACCCTAAAAGTGAAGAAAAAGGAAAAATTTCAGAAACACACACACACATGAGGACACTCAAAATGAAAAAAAAATGAGGACGTCTGGTAACTCTATCCTAATGTATCTACATTGTCAGAACTGTGTTTGTTTTGTGTTGTTGGTGTTGTCATGTGTCTTCCAACATAAATGAATTCTTTTCAACATAAAAATTAAAAAAAACGTGAAACTTATAAAATTACATGGTATAAAAAATTAATATTCAGCAATCAAAAATATATGAAAATATATCCAAATAAAATATACATCACCCAGATTTGTTGTAAAAATTCATAAGTAAAAGACTACAATTATTTATTCATAAAACTGGAAACAGATAAATCTAATTTTTTTTAATTCTGTGAATTTTTGCCATTTTTGGCAAAAATGTGGCAAAAACTATTTTTGCCGGGGTGGTTTTTACCGTGGTTTTTTCTACTGTGGTAAAAATTTGCCAACCCTGTGGTAAATATATACAAAAAACAATGAAAAATATATAGAAACCTTGCCAATATATAGATACGCAACATTAATATACATTAAAACACAACGCAAATACATAGAAACAAATGCATTATAATTAAATTACTTTTTTTGCCACTCAGATGAGAATTTCCAAACAAATGTATTAGGAAATCATTTCAGCAACCCGTGCCACATTTCTAAAAAGTGGCTATGGTAAATTTACAGATCACTTAACACATTTGCATCAGGCTATTTTTCCTAAAACTTATATAAATTTTATACTTAATGTTATATTAATAACTATTATATCATATAATAATATTAAGTAGTAATAATTATAATAATAATATCTCATTTATATAAAGTGATATAAAAATATTTCAATTTATCCGTAAAACAAGAATTCTCATTTCCAAACGACAATGCCTATTCTTTGAAAACAAGAATTTTCATTTCCTGATACGAATGTGTTAAGGGTGACACATTGCACATTTCAAGATCGTCAAGTGGCCTGCTTCACATTTACTGATCACTTAAGAGGCCTGCAACATGTTTTTAAACTAATGAAGTGGCCAGTAATCTCCAAAAGGTTGAGCACCTTTGTATTAACACAATCTGGTATGTGGTAAAAAAATTGAAGACTGAAGAAAATTCACCCTTTATTGGGTTAATTCTTTGTTTGTAACAAAAATTTATCTTTCCCTACCCCTGGTTGACTTAAATAATATTTCTTATTTTGAAAAACAAATGTTTTGAGTGAATGAACTTGATGTGAAAAATAACGTTTTTACTTGAACCTGAATTTTTACTACTAATCATCTTTTTTTCCAGTCAATATTGATGAGAATGATCAGCCAAAGGCAAAAAGATTGAAGGAAAGTAGTAAACCTGAATTGATAGTTGCTAGAGAAGTGTCACCTGTTCAACCTGTAATACCGGGCAAAGGTGAGAAACATGATTTAATTTCGATAACACATAATCCAAATAAGAAAAAGTTACTCTAGACTGGTGTTCTTCAACTGCTGGTCTATGAAACATTTCAACTAATTCATATGGCCCACACATAATTTTAGATTTATCTTTAAATATTATACTGTCTTTATATTGGTTTTATGAAATATTATGAAATATTTTGCACTAAAGAAAACATGTTATATAAATAAAAGAGGAAATTTGGGAATATTTTAGGATTGCAGAGGGTGACCATTTCCCAGTGCATTCCTCTATTTTTCCCTGTCTCGATTTTTTTGTATAAAAAATATCCATTTTTTTTCAACGAAGTCTAGATGAATTTTTTTATCTTTCACTGGAATCAAGGATTAAAATTATTTTGCCAACTTACAAAAGAAAATTATGACTATAAATATAAATATTGTATTTTGTATATTTTTCATAATTAACATTTTCCATGTAGAGTTCATCTTAATCCTTACAGTGGTGCTTCACCATTGGTGATTTAATTTGGCAAGTTTAGCAACTTTGCTTATTTTTGTCATCATTTCGTGGCAATCGCTGATTTCCTGTAGCTGAAATCATATTTTCTGTAAACTTTTTCTGAGAAAACATGGCCAGCCTGGTATTGCAAAAATTAAAAGAGTAGTTAGTTTCTTCATTCAAGCAAAGCATAATTTGAGGATTGTTTGGAATTTTCTATAAATAGAGAAAAAATTGTAAGAATCTGGTTTTTGACCAGAGCATTTGTAATGAGGCTAAAAAATCTGAAGGTTTCCAGTTAAATCTGAAGCATTAGCACCTATGCAGTCAGCAAGTCTGCAAATTATTCCTTCTATTTCCCTCAGTCTATGAAACTGTTCAACTACTTGCTCCGGTCACAACTTTTAAAAAGGTTAAAGAACACTGTTCTACACTGCAACTACTTAAAAATTCTGCTACTTAAATACAAATACAACGCCACAACAGGCAACAACGAGGTAGCTGAGAAAAAGATGCCCATAACAAATATGAATGTCATATATTTTAAAAATACAGCAACCCAATCAAAAATGCAATTATAAAGAATATATATACATGATAGAATATTATACAGTGCCCACACACACATAAAGAATACCTATGGTTGTTTTATTCTAAGTATAGATAGCTTCTCGATTTACCCAAACATGTTTATATTTCTTTTTAAACGTGTCATTGTGTTAGAATTTCCTACCTCTGGGGGTAAGCTATTCCATTTATTAACAACCCTATTAAAGAAAAATTCCCTACGACACCATAACCTAGAATTGTCCCTCACCAATTGATACTGGTTTCCCCTTGTAAAAGCAGTTGATTGACGGCATATGAATAATTCATGGTCCATCCTAACTATCCTGTTAAAACTTTTGAACACTTTGATCATATCTTCCCTACATCTGCATTCATTCAATGTAAAAATTCAAAAAATGAAGGCTTTCTTCATAACTCAAGCCCCGTGTGCCAATAAGGCCACACGTAGCTCTTCTCTGCACCCCTTCAACCAAGTTTATGTACCTCTGTAGGTATGGTCTCCAAAATCAGTTTGCGTGTTAAAATGGTCGTAAATTTTCCTACAGGGATTCAGTCTTAAAACCTTTTGCACTGAATTCTAAAAGCGAAAGTTGTCATGTGTATGGTATTCTATAAACAAAACATTTTTCTACATGTTTCTGCAATTATTTCTATCACTTACTCCTGATTTGGCAACTGGTGAGGGCCACACGAGTTGCATAGACGATCAAAGAATTGATTTGCGCACCGGTAGATTCTGATAGTTTTATTATTGAGATGGAAAGCTGTCAAAAGTGAGTGGTGTGGATAATATTGGCTATCATGAGTAAACACAGGTAAACAAGATAAAATGGAGTAGCTATGGACTGGGCATACTACCTGTAACTGTGAAAGGATATGCACATGTTACCATGGACGTGGTGCTCCTGTTATGTCCATGAGGTTACACAGATCCAGATTTGTAATACATGTATTCTTATTACTTGAGTTACCTTTTTGGAACAGAAATATCAGTATTTTGGTTTGAGAAAGTATTAGTCTGCTTCAACGTGGAATGCCGTCAACCTGCTATGTGGAAATTACTGCCTTCTCTGTTTCAGACACAAAAAATAATGTACTATTTTTGTTCAATGACACAATATGAACCCGACCATCCCATATGACACATTTTTGCTACTTGGAATTGTTAGGGTCTCCATAGTCTAGTCTATTGTAATTTCAAGGTGTCATTGTGAGTTGGCATCCACTTTGAAAAAGTCAGTCTGAGCAGAATACCAAATATGCATTCAGTACAAATACATAGACAACTTGCCGAACAAGGTAGCAGAAAGAAATGGGGTAAAAATGTCCCTAACAAACTTGCAATACGTGTGTACAAAAAGGTGTGATGAGAACATAGGTAATTACCATCATCACTAGAAATAATGAATGCAAATAGTTTGTTAACCAGGTCTGCTGTGGAAAATATTGATTTAAATAATGATAAGGAAATAAAATCTTCATCAAAGTGCTGACATATAGGCTGGAATCCAAATTGGACGAAGCTCAACCAAAAGAACAAGCAGGATTTCGAAGTGGATTCAGTACAATGGATCACATCCAAACAATCAGGGAACTTATAGAGACACAAGGAATACGAATTACCATTGTGTATGGCTTTCATTGACTTTGAAAAAGCGTTTTTTTTTACTCTGTCTTCACATCTGCAGTTGTTAAAGCTCTAGATGTAATTGGGGTACAGAAGACTTACATCAATATCATCAAGAAAATATATGACAAAGTAACTGCAACGATTCATTTGGATTAAGGAAAAGCAAAAATTAAACTTAGAAAAGGGAGTCAGACAGAGTGATATCTATCTCACCAAAACTCTTTACTGCTGTTTTAGAAGTATTCAGAAAACTGGATTGGGATAAAAGAAAGGAATTAAAATAAATGGAGAATTTCTCAACCATTTGCGTTTTGCAGACGACATCGTTATCAGCAGTAATCCAGACAAACTAGAAGAAATGATACAAGAATTGGCGAAGGCAAATATTCGTGTGGGCTTGAAAATGAATCTGCAAAAGACTAAAGTTATGTTCAACCCCTTTGCGTTGAAGAGGACAATCTTGCTCAATAACACCGAGATAGAAGAATTAGAAAGCTATGTATACCTGAGACAACGGAATAATTGATGAAATAAACAGAAGGATCACGATTGGATGGAGCACTTTTGGCAAAATATGTGTAATTCTGAAGAGTCACATGCCATTATGCCTGAAAAGAAAAGTCTTTAACCAGTGTATGCTACCAGCACTGACTTATGGAGCTGAAACATGGACACTCACAAGCAAGACGATACAAAGGCTACAAACAACACAAAGGAGCATGGAAAGATGCATGTTAGGCATCACAAGGAGAGACAGAAAATGAATCACTTGGATAAGGAACAACACAAAGGTCTATGATATCATGGAAAGAACTAAATGTTTGAAATGGAAATGGGCTGGACATATTGCAAGAAAACAGGACAACAGATGGGCCACAAGTATTCTAGATTGGTACACCCCATGGTGTTAAACGTCCGAGAAGGCGTCCCCACGCAAGATGGATTGAGGAGATCAGGAAAGTGGCTGGAGTCAACTGTATGGCTAAAGCACCAGACAGAGCAGAATGGAAAAATTTAAAGGAGACAGCAGTGGATTAAAAATGGTGGTTGTTGATGATGATGAAGGAAATAAGTTTAAAACACAGTAATTTTACTTAGTCGTGGGGCTGCACAAAATCATCTCAAGAGCCAGCTGTTGGCTACCCCTGAACTAGACCGTACATGTTCAACCCATGAGCTGCGATCCAAATGTGGGGCCCGGGATCTCAAACATAATTTTGTAATAATGAACTGAAACGGCGTATTCTCAGATCACTTCAGTAACCATTTACAGATCATTTAAGTGACCTGAGGCATTGTTGCAGATCATTTAAGTTACTTGTGGCACATTTTCACTCCCATTAAGTGGTCCGTAGTACATTTTCAGATCACTTAAGTTGCCCATGGCATGTTTACAGATTACTTAAATGACCTGCGGCAGAACTACACATCACTTAATTTCCCCCTCTCCACTGGCTTCAATATACTCATGTAGCATTTGTTTCTAGGAAAAGAAAGCATGCATAATTCCCCCCCCCCCCATAGAGCTGAAGGGAGAGGGGGAATTCCCTTGAAAATTATTTTTCTCAGCAATATGCATATTTTCTGTTGACTCCACGTTCGAAGTGGCTGCTGTTCAGAGGTTTTACTGTATATCGATAAATTATAACAGAAAACAATGAATAAGAAATTATAAGCTAGTAACATATTCACTCGGAATGTGTCATGACAGCATCGTTGATGGTTGCATGCGTCAGTTAAATAAGACACTGAAAACCTGATTTTTTTCTTCTTCAAAAGACAGTAATACTACCGCCATCTGTTATAAACTTCAGCCTTCTTGTGGTCTCCGCAGTTTGAATTTAATGAATTATTTTTTAAGCTTATTTAATCATAACTCTTTTTTTTTGTGCAGAATTTTTTTTAAATTGCATGAATGATGTTGAAATTAATGTAAAACATCTTTTTTTATTAATTAATAGAAAATTTGTATTTTATATATTTCCAGTGTCAAAAACTACTAAAGGGAAAGCAGAAGATGAAGAAAAAGCTACAGACGATTTCCATTTTGAGAAATTTAAAAAACAATTTCGTCGATTTTAAATATATTTTTGTATGGAATTTCTTGAATGTTCATGTCATTCATCATGTGCATATGCCAGACAGAACTGTACATATTTTTTTCAGTTTGGAAATGAAACCCATTAAACTGTTCATTGAGAGTAACTGAAGTATTTCTGGAATAAGTGGATTTTTACAAGGTTCCTGGGTGCATTTATGTTGTAAGAGTTTTCAATTATTGCTCTCCACTTGAATCAAAATTTATTAGTGCTTCTTACCACTAGAACAACAGGAATTTCAAACTACCTAGAATGACGGAACAGTCTTTTAGACTTATTTTTGCAATAAACCCTTGTTCATGAACCAATATTTTAGGAATTTCAAACAAAATGGCTTGTTATGACATGCCATTATGACTTGAAACTAATCTCATGTTTTGTTCCTTTAAAAAACGTTTTGTCTGATTTTTTTAGTTCGTTATTTGTGGCTTCATTTTTACTTGGCAGTCCACCAACAAGGTTTGAAGTAAAATACAAATGAGAAATTTCTGAAGAGATTGTATGTGTGAACTAAGAAATCATAACTGCCAAATCCCAAACATTATAGAGTATACATAAAGTCAGATTTTCGATGCCTATTGCGTTTTGCACAGGCAATTTATTTAGTTGAAAACATCTACAGCACACATAGTAGAGTCAAAAATTTCTTATTAACCCTAGAATACTAACTAAGAGGTATAAGCATGCAGTTTTTATCAGCTTTATTTTAGTTAGTATTCTAGGGTTAGTCATAATTATTTGCCTTCATGATTTCAACTCCTCTGTGCCTGATGTTCAAGACATACATTTCCTTTACTTACCGTAGGTCTAATATAGATTTCAAAATTAACAGCTGAGAAATATTTCAGCTCATTTTCCCAAGATTATTCACCGTATACCGAATAACTAGCAACACTTCCCCTCTATTTTATGTCTCATCAGTTGATGAATAAACTTACAATTTTCGAACAAAAAAATGGTATATAAAGCACTTTGTATCCAGTCATCAGTACTTCATCTTACACATGATTTGGATACTTTTCAACTGAAAGCATGCTTCTAGGATCAATGGTTTGCGAATTACCTATGCACCCTGTTTATTCACTACCATTGTCTACATTTTATCCCACTTAAAAAGAGATGTTAAACACAAACCAAGTCAAAATTTAAAATAATCATTCTTTAATAGAATATCAGGAAAAATTTCCAAAATGTGTGTGAATCTTTAATAAATAAAAGCAGTAACTGAGGATCTGAAAGGTAAAGTCTAAATGAGGCTGCACAGATAGCTTTTCTTCCCCAGCTAAAGGCAAAATTTGTGATTCCAAGCTTCTTTGATAAATGTGGATTGTGTTAGGGAACTTGTCATTCAGAAAAGAACACATGCAATATAATTTTTTATTAAGACAAATATTCCAACATTTAAAAAAATCTTTGCTGTTTGACAGTGCTGAGCAAAATAATACTGCATCAAAATATTTAGAAAAAAGATATTTATCGGTACAAATGCAGTCGAAATATTCAAGCTTCAATTATATATAACAATGTAAAATAAAACCACCAACCATTTATGACAAAAGAAAAGTTATCCAAAGATAACTCTCATAGTTATTGCTAAACATCATATACCTTGAAATAGTTCAGATAAAAAAAACTTTATTTATATGCAAGAGATTCTCCAGAAAATTTATTTTTCCTCATGATGATATACATAATAAATTTGGGAGAATCAAAACTTGTAAGAAAATTATGTTATTATGAAATTCAGATATTTCAGTTTATGACTAGTTTAAGTAAATGCCCTGCCAGATGATATGAAATTATCAATAACAATCACATATTAAATAAATGATGACAGCTAAATATAAAATACAGTTTATACAAAAAATATTTTTTCTGTAACAATCTTATAATTCTAAGCAACTTCACAGAATCAGAAACAACTTAAAACACAAAAAGTATAGTTCATTTTGAATCTTTAGATAAGTTTCTATTTCCTATTAAGAGTATAACTTATGGAATGATAATAAAAAATATATTGTGAAAGTTGTAAAATTATAAACAAAACAAAATAGGAAATATCTTGAAAGGGAATGTGGAAAGAAATATTTCAAATGTTAGAAAATATATAATATTTTTGCCTTGAACATTATACACATAACATAATATATGTAATATACATAATAACATGTTTTAGAAAAGAAGAAAACGACTAAACTTGAGAATCCACTAATCATAACAAGATAGATATAAAAATTGCACAAAATTCTCACACAAAACAGTTCAAAGTAAAAATCTTAAGAAAAAAAATATCTCAACTTAAATAAATGTAGATATTGATTAACAAGTATTCTTTGTTTAAATTCTAGTAAATATGTGTGAGTTTCTTTCAAAATAACCTCAAGACAATAACGGGTGCAGATTGCTATTTTGACTCAGTAGTCAAATAGAAGGGAGACTCAACTTTCAGCGACGAGAGTCTTGATCAGTGCAGATTATCTTGATTCAGACATATTGCAAGGTTTGAACAGTTCCATTAAAATTTTATCGCACTTTTATACAATTTTTCACCTGCATTTAAAAATTTCAAGCATTATGCAAGGACTTTTTCTGAACGCAAATGGAAAGAGTGAAAATGTTTCAGGATTGGATGGAAGAATTATACGCATATATATATATATATGTTTGTAAATATGTAATATATGTATATAAATTACATGAAAAATTCTAGGTTTCACAAAATATGGAAGTATCATGACCAGGAAGCAAGAGATTTGCAGAAGCTCATATGAATTATAAAGAGGTATACCACAGGAAAAACCTTCGAACAATAATAGTCATAAAAAAAGTTTTTCCCTCTTATTTTTCTGGTTCACGGAACTTGTTAGTCTTGTTCAGAATTTTCATCAATTCTTTAGACATAAAGTATGGTCTCTCTGGAGATCCATCATTGCGTTCAAGATCTTCCACTGAAAAACATTTATGACCAAATAAACAATGTGTGCATTGTAAAATAGAGCATAAAAATTTTATTCTTATTGAAATTAAAAAAAATTTTGCTCATATACTTCACACAAACTTACATAAACTTTAAAGAAGTTCTATTCACTCTAAGCTATTTGTCCCGCATTGCAGACTTTATGGGACATTATGTGTTTGGATTTGTATTTAAACCCAAAGAACTAGGAGTAACACATACAATAGTGCGGGAGTGGCCAACTTCTTTCTGTTCATGGGCCAACATAATGGTCAGCTATAGCATTGTGGGCCGCATCAGTGGTGCAACTTCGGTGTATAAACTGTTCCATTATTAATTGAATTAATTAGTTAGTTATTAAATTAATTTCATCACTAGAAATAAAAAGTTTGTAAGCAGTTCGTTAATCAAGAAATCTGCTGTTGGAACGATAATTCAAATCACAAGTTTAATTTTTTCACTGTACTTTCACTTTGTCGTGAGCAGCACAAAATAACTTGGGCCAGCTGTTGGCCGCCCCTGCAATAGGAAATGTGGGAAGGGGCTGAAGTGACATCAACAGAAATAAACTTTGTCTACTTGAATTCTAAAGATTCCATTTACCATATTTCCTTGCACTTAGTGAGTTTTCACATTACAAAATAAACCTATTGACCAAATTTCATAATTATAGCTTTGGCGATTTTAGCTCCGATGATTGTCCCATATAACACTTGAGCCCCCCCCCCCCCATGACCACTTTAGGGGCAAAATTTCGAAAAAAAACCCTTTCTTAGTGAGTCTTTACGTCATGAAATAAAACTACTACACCAAAGTTCATAAATATTGCTCCAGCGATTTCGACTGGGCATAATTTCTCTGCATAAACTTTGATTCCCTTAAGGATGACCCTTTGATGACCTCCTTAAGGACAAATTTTGGAAAACCCCTGCTTAATGAGCCTTTACAACATGAAATAAAACTACAGATCAAATTTCATAAATATTGCTCCAGTAGTTTCAGCGCGGCATAATTTATTTGTACAATCTTTGAACTCTTTTATCACCCCCAAAGGGGTCTTAAGACGCTTTTATCTAGAGCACTTAAGTGGCCCCCCAAGTGCAGTTCTACATCACTCAAGTTACCCGTGCTCCATTCCCAGATTATTTAAGTGATCTGCGGCATACTTACGAATCACTTGAGAGACAAGCGGCACATTTAAAAAGTGGCCCACAACACATTTCCAGATTACTTGAAGGTTCTGCGGAACATTTAGAGAACCACTACTACAGTAAAATGTTTGAAAACCCCTGCATTATACCTTAGAAATTTCAATAATTTTTGTGAAATTTTCCAAAAAAAACCCCCACTAATGTAAAACTATCAAAAACAGACAAAAAATAAGACTGACTCACAAAAGCACAAGAATATTGTATCCACAGCCATACCATACACACTGAAGAACACATGAGTTATGAAGAATGTAATTACAGTTACAATCTAAAAAAAAATGAAAAAAACATTAGAATTTTTTACATGAGATTCTAGACATTTAAATTCAAGGCAAAAGATTGAATGAAAAGAATCAATAAAAAAAGCTATTCATCACTGAAAAATGAAACTTTTGCTCTTTACATGCTGTATGAGAGATGCAGCATGTAAAAAGTATTATGTACATATAAAGAGCCTCATGGTTAATCTGATACACCATGAGGCTCCACAATAGTTGTGTTGCGGCAACTGAAGCATCGATTGATAGAAACAGAATTCAAGTATCATGTCATGTGGGGGGCTACATATGTGGACTTTTGATAACAAGGGGGGGGGGGGGGAAGGGGTTCAAATAATGATTACGTGAGCAATAGGGTATGAAATTGGGAAATGATCTATGATTTAAAAAAATTCACAGTATTTAAGTAAATTGTGAGGCCTTATCATTCTGGTACTTGCAATGCCATTAGGTAGAGGGGCTGCCAGAACACAATGCCTGATATTGTTTTTACGTTTTTGCAGAAATGGGTACATAGAGGATTGGGGCTAGATGGGAGCAATGAAGGTTACATGCCGTAGCTGGAAATCGTCTTGAGGAGACTCACGTTTTAGCTAACTAGCTTTGAAAAAGAAGTTTAAGTTAACAAAGAAATTGATCAAAAAATGTGTAAAGATGTTTTCTTCTTAAATATTTAATTTTTTACAAAAATATTTCAACTTTTCAAGTTTTGGAGGCAAGGGTCCCCCATGCCCCTGCATATCCCTCCAGAGGTCAGTAAAGTCTCCTAGATACAGACCAGTACCAGCATAGGAAGCTCAGCTTACTTAATTTTGCCGAGAAGGGGGGGGGGTTATAAAAAATAGCCAAAATTCCACTGATATAATACTTGAATGCCCTTTTACCTGATTAAGAAAAAAACAATTCAAACAATTTCAAAGCCCAATATTCATTATTAAAAACACATAAATCTCTTTATAATTCAATGACATCAATACTTATGAGTACATATTTAGATAGATCAACACATACACATTTGACTAAAGCTTAAATTCATTTACTATCTAAACCAGTGGTTCTCAATCGGTGCTGCTTGGGGCTCTGTGTGCATTTCCCAGAGGCTCCACATACGTTTGAGGAAAATAAATTAGTTAATTTGATGAATGACAAAAAAAAGAGCCTGGGCTCTGCCATAGAATTTATAAAGAGTGATTCAAAAATCAATACAAATTTTTAGGGAAGGTAGAAAACACAAAAACAAAACAGAATCACATAGGAATGTATGACTGAAACCCTAACCTGATCAGCTGAAGGAGAAACGATAGATGAAGTAATGACAAGCCAATAATGGGTAGATTCTTTATTTGCCGGTACTTCACATGAGGACAGTATGTGTGCACGTTAAGTTCACAAGTGCTCAAAGGTTTTACCGCTCAAAGGTTTAACAGTTATGCTCGTTTCCCAACAGCGACACATTGATTGTCGAACGCTTTGAAAAAGACCGGGCATTCCGAGGATGCCAGGCAACTCCACCATTGCCGCAGTGGTGGTCGGCTGAAGTTGGTTTTCTGCGGTTCTCAACTTCGAGGCGCGAGTGCAAGACAATCTCCCTGTTAAAAAGTCTCTCCGTAGAGAGCAACAGGCCTATAATGGTATAATTATTCATTCATTATACTTCAATCAATATGAGTCGAGAAAAAAATTATTGGCTTATCATTTCTGCATCTTCGTTTATCCTCCAGCCGATCAGATTGGTGTTTCTGGTCATACATTCCTATGTGATTCTGTTTTGTTTTCGTGTTTTCTACCTTCCCTAAAAGTTTGTGCATTGAGTTTTGAATCACCCTGTATAATAAAAAGGGCTCGGCGAGTCAAAAAATGTTGAGAACGGTTGATCAAAACAGTTCAAAAGAGTGGGTGTTATTTTTTTTATTCAAATTTAATTAAAAACTCAGGATGTCTTTATTATGAATCATCATTGTTGTCTGATCATTTAATTTTTATTTAAGAACTCATAAGAAAGATAAATAGATTCAATTAAAATTAGACTACAGAAGCCCTTCATCCCGAGAACCTGAGAAGAGCAGGTGAAATGTAGCTATAAGAGGGTACAGGCTCCTAGAATAATGAAGAGGTACCCTTACCCTTCCGCCTATGCAGATGATACAATCTTTTTTTAGATGATCTCAAAGAAGTGGGGTATTGTCTGTATCCCCCGCATGAATTTAGAATGTAGCTGAATCACCCATATATGTATCACCACCATACAAGTATTTCTTTCTTCACACGATTTTGCCATAATGTGATTTTGAAAAGTTAATTTTAAAAATTGCAACTTGCAAAATTTGGTCTAGTTTGATTTTAATCCTTAAAATGGGCTTGCAAATTAGATTTATGAACTAGTTAAAATGAGGAAATTAGTAGGATTTTTTTAGTGTAGATAAAACAAATATGGAAGAAACATTTAAATCCATATGACTAGATCTCACGAGTGAACATCTTTTGGTAACATATCGACCATGCCATCAAAATTTTCATCCTAGAAAATGTTAATAATGAAGCTAAAATTGGCATATTTGCAAGGAATATTCAGAATTTTCTAGCTTTGCCAAGTTTTTACAAATAGATGAATAACGTTGCCTGTCAGCTGAATTTTGACAGTTTCATTAAGAAAAGTTATCAGCTTATCATATCCGGCTCTTCAGGAGATAACGCATTCACATCCAGAAAAAATACATAGGAAGAGACCAACTTTTAAATGAAAAATATATATTTTGGGAGTCAAAAATATCGAAACAGCTTTGAAACTAACAATGATAAATACATATTTAGAAGACACCAACGAATAAGGCAAATACACAAAAAATAACAAATATAATAATAAATAAATATAATTATTATTTTTTGTGTATTTGCCTCATTCGTTGGTGTCTTCTAAATATTCTTGGGCAAAGTGGATCAACTCTTCTATGATAAATACATATTTATGTTTTTTAGTTTTGCATGAAAACCAATGAAACAAAAAAAAAGGATTTAAAAAAAAATCAACAACGGTTAATTAATGCACAAGTGACTGAGAATTAAATTTAAAAGATTGAGTTGTTCATGAGTTGGCAATTCTGTTCCCCCCACACAAAGCTAACATATTTTTTACTTTTTAGACATACTGAAAAAATCCTTTAGCTATTTGATTAAATGTCAAATTATTTTGTTCTTAAATAGGTACCTAATAAACGTTGCACTCTTAATGCATCACTGTGAATCAAAAAGAAGGGCTTCAAATAAATTTTTATCAAACAAAATAAATAAATATGTGATCAATATAAATTCATACAACACAGAGACTTTCTTATCAGATCTTGACAGCTGATTTTGTTTCTTTCACAGTTATCTGAAAATTCAGCACAAATAAATGTCTTTTGAAACATCTATCTAAATCTGAATGAAACTGTACTTAGCTCTTGTTAAATTTGTCTTTAACAGGTTTAGCTCTAAATAAAATATATTGGGAATAATTGGCAAAAAAAACAAAAACAAACCACAATGAATATATTTACTCACAAGAATAGGGAATGCATAATAATGAAGATTAGTTTCGAATGTTTCAATCTTTCCACTGAAGACATAAAATGAGGCGACAGCTGTAAATACATTATCCAATTAATATTTTGTGGAGATGATCCTTAAAAAAACATATTCTGATATTGGCTTCTAAGCTTTGCATAGTAAGAGATTTGTTAATAAATCTGAATGTTTAAACACTGGATTTCAAAATACACATAAATACTAAGTCATGTACTTTTAGAATGCAGCAACCCAATTAAAAATGCAATTATAAATACATGATAAAATATGATAAAATGCCCATAAAAATATTTATGATTGTCTTATCTTAGAATAGATAATAAAAATAGATAAGATTTATCCCAACATGTTTATAGTATTTATTTTTAAACGTGTCAATTGTGTTAGAATTTACCACCCCCGAAGGGTAACCTTTTCATTTATTAACAACCCTATTACAGAAAAATTCCCTGCGGCACCACAACCTAGAATTGTCCCTTACCAATCAATACTGGCGTTCCCTTGTCAAAGCAGTTGATTGACGATTCCTATTAATGGTCCATCTTATTCATTCTGTTAAAAATTTTGAACACTTTGATCATATCCCCCCCTCCGGCACACCTGCATTCTTCCAATATAAACATATTCAAGAAATCAAGTCTTTTTCATAGCTCAAGCTCTGTGTCCCACCAACAGCACATATAGCTTCTCTGCACCCACCTAAATCAAGTCTAAGTCTCTCTGTAGGTATGGTCTTCCTTACAGTATACTCCAGTCCAGGAAGTTTAAGTCTCGGAAAAGTGGAAGAATGATTTTAAGAGAACTCAAAGAGACCTTTTTGAAAATGAAATACAGTGTTCTATTTAATTTTTTGACCACTGCTGAAAAATGTTCAGAAAACCTAAGCTGCTCATTAATGAGAATTCCTATTCAATTCAGAATCCCCACGAGAATTCACATCAATCAGGGCTAGATAAATCTTTGAAAATCTACATGTCAATGTAACTTCCTTATTTTTCTCATATTCTTAATACAGTGATACCTTGGCTTATGAATTTTTCTGCCTCGGATTACAAACTTTTCTACCTAAATAACAAATGCGGATGGCCAATGAACATTTTCGCTGATATGAATGCTACCTAACACATGCTACCAAAAAAGCAACCATGTCATGAGCTGAATTTTAGCACCAATCATCATCAGAATTACTGTCACTTGAGCCCAATAAATTCATGTCCAACTCGGATTTTTTTTCAGATTTAAATCTTCACATCTCTTTCTGAAAGTTTTTGAACTGATCCATGTAAAATAAAAGATTTAGCATAAAAAAAAAGAGCCTGTGTTTTCAGAGCATGCATTCTTTCACTGCAAGACTCTCAGTATCAAACTGAACAGTCTGGACATTATAGGAGCTTCTCTTTTCTATCTGCATGCATCAGACACAGAAATGAGCAGTTCAAATCACAAATGGATGGAAACACCTACAAACTTGACTGGGTGGTTCCTTCAGCTTTAGTCTACTAAAGCGGGTAAGGGTTGTGTACATTTTAAAGCTGTTCATTTTATCCTTTGGCAGTTTTTGTCTTTTTTTATAGCAGTCCTTGGCTTTTATAAAACAACTTATTTTGAAATTTTGGGCAGTAACTGGAACGGATTGAACGATTTTCCACAGAAACCTATGGGAAATTGCATTTTGGCTAACAACATCAGTCCGGAACAAATTATCATAATTTGCCAAGGTATTATGGTAATAATTTGGCATTAAAAAGCAAATAAAATTTATCTTTGAAATTCATTTAATAAAACCTCTATTCCAGAAAGCCACAGCAATAAAAAAAAACTGAACAGGATTTTTTTCCATATGTAAAATTTTTGTCGTGAACTTAAAAAAACGTAATTTACAAAATCATCATTGTAGTTTAAAATTAACATAACATATGCATGATATGTAAAGAAAATGGTTACCTGTTCCACTGACTATCGTAATTTTTCCAATAAAAAATAAGAATCCTGTAACACTATCCAGCATCACAACTCTGTAATTAAACACTGAATGTGAGAAAAAGACACTAGTGTGCACAATTAGATGCACAAATATTTCTTTAATTTTTTTCCTATAATATGCACATTTATCATATTTATTGTATAAACATGATGTGCTTTACTATTGAAAAAATACATTGAAGTGCCAGAAAAATTGGTACAGACAAGCTTTTGCAAATAAAGGAAAAATGCAATCAATCAAAGTAACTCAATGTGGTTAGCAGCATCTATATAAAACAACAGGTAGCTAGGGAAGCTGTTAGATCGGTTTATGCTGGTAAAATGGAAATTTATCTCACTTTAAGTGACTTTGAACATGGCTAGAGCAGTCAGCATGCATGAGATGGGCCACAGCATTTCAAAGGTAGAGATAAAATTTGGTTTTTTGTGCGCAACCATGACAAGAGCGTACCATGAATATAAAGAATCCGGAACAACATCAAATATTAAACAAAGGTACGGGAGGAAAAATATACTGAAGAAACAGGACCACTGATGACTGACAATAATTGTTTCATGACATAGAAGTGCAACACTGCCTCAAATTACTACAGATTTCAGTGTTGGGGGTGCAAGTGTCACATGTATACTGCACAATGGTCCTATCTTGATTTGGGCTTTCAGAGCCGAAGGCCCACTCGAGCACTTTTAGTGTCTACTACTAAACCAGACATGCACCTCGCCCATATTCCTCTGCAGAACTTCTAACGAATTGGTATATGTTGGAATGTTGTGTGTGTACGTATAGTGAACCTTCCGTGAAGTTTGTTTCAGTGTAATGCTTGTTATATGTAGTGCTGCCATCTGCAATTAATTTTTTTAAACTATTGAGTTTTTCTCAAGCCATAGTGAGTGAAGTGTAATGAATGAATAATTATACCGTTGTAGGCCTGTTGCTCTCTGTGACAAGACTTTTTAACAGATAGATCAGCTCACATTCACACTTTTGGTGACTGCAAGGCACAAAACTATCTGACTTGCTTCGGCTGGCCAGCACTGCCATTGGACTGTTGAAAACTGGAAACCACATTGCCTGGTCTGATGAGTCATGTTTTCAGTTGTATCCAGCTGATGGACATGTATGAATATGTGGAAAACCCCATAAAACTCATAGACCCCTGAATCAGGAGACTGTTCAACCTGGTAAAGACTTTGTTGTAGCATGGGACGTGTAGTTAGCATGATATGGGACCCTTAATAGGGCTACAGACAACTCTGAATGGTGACCAGTATGTAAACACCCTTTCCGATAACTTACAACCATTTATATCCAGTGTGCATTCGAACAAGACAATACAACACTCCACATGTCGGAAATTGCTACCAAGTGGCTCTAGGAACACTCTTCTGAGCATCCTCCGTAGGGCATCTAAAATCTCCAAACATCAATGAGCACATATGGGGCAACATATAAAATCACCTCACACTGTTATGAAATTTTGGACTGCTCTAAGAGAATCATGATGTGAATTACCTTTAGGATACCGTCAAACATTAGTGGAGCCCATGCCACATCATGGTGCAGCGGTAAGTGGCAGTCTTAGGGCAGTGCAACCTGTGCAATTGCATAGGGCACCAAATAATAAGAGGTGCCGAAACAAGTTGAAAAGTTAGACATACAATAATGAAAAATATCTTTTTTTGGTATTTTAAAAAAATTACAGTAAAAAATACTGTATATATGTGTAAAATGACAGAGAGATGGGGGAAAAAAAGTAAAAGTTTGAATACATGCAGTTGATTTTTTAAGCCGGGTTTTCATAGGAGTGGAATTTCTGCACCGTGTGCAGCGTGAAAATGATGATTTGTTAACAACCTGAAATTCAGGTATTTTGGCTAATCAGAGTTTTCACGCTGCACGTGCTGTAGAAACCTGCTTCTAGAAAACCTGGTTTTAGGAAAAGAATCTATGAGCAGTTTGCCTACATATACGTTTGAACTCTTTTTGTTTATCCCTCCAAGAGATAGTGGACAACTCTTTTTTTCTTCTGTTGTTCTGTGAAAAATAAAAAGAATGAAGGAAATTTCTCTCCATCACCCCATTTTTCCCTGCGTTCCATACACTTCGGCACCCCAAACACACACTAGAAGGGGTGTCAAATATGAGGTGAAAAGGCGAAAAAAAATTATGACATAAAATCTTGCTGTTCCGTTGAATTCATTGCTAAAAAGCAATGAAAACAGAATTTTTTTTTTTAATTGGAGGTAAGGGGTACCAAAAATGGGTCCCAGGCTGGTAAAGATTTTGTCCCAAGCCACCCTTGAGTACAATGCATGTGTGTGGACTGAAAAATTCTAACAACCATCACACACACCTTTTTCAGAGTTTCATAGACCTATGTTTTATGTATAGACCCAGAATGAAGCAGATGTGTAAAGTCAAAACCTCCTAGATACACTTAGGAGCCTCATTCTCTATCTAGAAGGCTAATGTAAGGTGGCGGCCACAAAAAATAACAAAAAGAAAGCCCCCTCTTTTTCGTTTCAAGAAACACTCTCCTTCATCCCTTTAAAGCCAACTAAGAAGAAAGGCTGGGCAGGTGCAAAATCAGAGGAGGGCGATGAAGACAACTGCCCCCCCTTCCCAAGAGCCAGATAATATAGAAGAATGAATTTATCCCATATTTTACAGCACAGTAGTGACTAGCAATAAATTGCCCCTTCCGACACATCATCGTGGGTCCCCCCCCCCCTTGAGGGGCACCATGTGGTCTAAGACTAATCCTGGCAGCAGTTATGAGTACTCAGAGAAGGGAGGAGTCAGTCCCACACAATATTGTACTCATTTCATTGTACAAGTTATAGAGTGACATCTCGATTTATCAATACTCTGAAGACCAAAAAAAAAAAAAAAAAATACTGCTGTAGAAGGTCATTATTGTACCAAGAGGTAGCATTATCATCAGTCACCATCACTTTTATGCTATTATTAGCATCTTTTCTAAACTGATGTTCTTAAAAAACCACCATAAAATGCATTTATAAATATAACAATGCATTTAGTACAGTAATGCATTTATTCACAACAAAAAATTCTAATTGATTAATAAAATTCATTTATTCACAACAAAAAGTTCTAATTGATTAATAAAATTCATTAAGTTGTTTCACAGTGTATAGTTGATTACTGCACAAAAATTTTGTGTACTACACAGTAATTTTGTTAACAATTTCCGGAGGGTATATAGTGCAAAATATCAATGTTATAAATGCCCTCGAAACAATGAAAACTGGTGAGAAATTTAAAAATTTATTGAAGGTGATTTTGAGCAAAATGTAAAAAAATATTGTTGTAGCAGTTTGAAAATCTCCTCAAAAAATATTGTTATAGAGTGATTTATCGTACTAAAGGGTATCATTGTATCATTAACATTACATGCAGCCTGTTATCATATTAATTCTTACACAATTAACACTCATCAACTTATAAAAATTAATTCTATAAAACTCACCTTACTACATTTCTGAGCAATAAGTCAAAAGCAGCTCTTGCAGATGAACAAAAACTTTCTCCAAATGCTGCTATCTGTGAAAAGAAGCTTTTTGAATCAGATATTCATGCTAAACACAAACTTTGATCCTTTTAGTTGTACAATAAAGAGAAATTTTACAAACAACCAATTGAATGTTCAAATATTCAATGAATTCAGTATTGTGATACAGTAAAACTCACACAAATTTATGTATTAAAAAAAGACGAATAATAATTACATATATACCATGATATATGCGTTCTTGCTGATTAGCTGCAGAAACTTTTCCAAACAAAAGAAAAAACATCTTGCACAACTGAAATGAGAAATTTTACAAATAAATTAATATTTAAATAAAGTTTAGGCATAACTTAGCAACAATACACCAAGCAGTTAAGATCTAATACATCGATTATACCATATGGAATATACAATGGTAACTGCTTAAAATATTGCCATCTGGACATACAATATAAACACATTGAATAGGGAAATGTCTTAAACTCGTTGTAATATCATTTTATTTACACTGTAAAAATATACAATATACTGGCAAAACCGTTTTCACTGGCAAACAGTTGATCATAGAGGCATGCTTCCAAATGGAAAAGTAGCTAAATAACGTGCAATATGTAGTGCTTTGATATATGCCATTCATGTTGCAGGGGTTGTATAGTTATTAAAATAAAAATGTTAACTTTTTATATGAAAAAGAACCCAATTATAAAGTTTTTGCCCTGCCAACAAAAAAAAATTGTTTCTAAGTGCAATGAGATATTTGAATTCCAAAAAATAGAGGAAAGTTTGGGGAAAAACAGTGCTAAATACAAGTAAACCAACAGAAAAGTGGCTGTATGAGAAGATATCGATGTTTAAGAAAGGAAAATTCATTTTTTATTTTTTTATAGTAGCGTATACAGGGTGGATACTATCCACCGCCTAATACTTACATATGTGATTCTTTGCAAAAAACTAATAAGAAAAAGTTTTTTCAGCTTTTGATTTGGCCAATAATTATGGACTTATAATGCATTAAAAATTGATGACATCCCTTTCGAATCCAGCCAAATTCAGCGGATGTGCATCAAAACTATAACTTTGCAATAACCTTGAGAGTAATCAAAAAAGCTAAAGCTGTGCATGCGTTTTTTTCCCCTTACCCTTTCAATCAAAAAATTTGACTTAAAAGTGAAGGAAAGAAAATTACCACATTTTGGCAAAAGTGTTGATTTTGGGAAAACAATTTTAAAGTATGTTCTCATAACCAATGGTTGAGAAGAAAAATGCCTGGTAAGAAGCAGTGTTATCCAAAAAAATAATTTAAGAATAATTTCACTCCTCTCCAAAATTTTAAGGGGTAAGTAGAAAGATGGACAGCTTTTTTTCTCAGCCCAAGATATCAAGGAAACATATTTTCTGGATACTATGCGGAGATGAACTCAGAAAAAAAGTCATCTTGTCTTCACTGGGACTCAAACCCAGGCCCTCTTGCATTCGAGTCTCAGCAGAGACAATATGGTTTTTCTTTCCGAGTTATAATATCTAGAAAATATCTGTTTATTTCAAGGGGGTAATTTTGTAAAAAAAGAGTATTTTTTTTGTAAAAAATATGAAACCAAAAATTTGAAGGAGTATTTTTAATCTTTACTCTTCAACAAGATTTTGAGTAAAATTGAATTTTGATGCGTACTAACAAATGCTGGTAGGAAGTGAACATTTAATAAAACACTAGCCTATCTGGCTTTTCTATTATCCTGCCTGCCCTTCCACCACAATAGGCTAGATAGTCCAGAGTCTACTGTACTATCCTTCCTGATACTATTACCCAAGATATCCTTTAATAGATGATGGTCACGAAAACATAAGTTAATTATTTTCACTTTAGAATTTATGAATCTTTCTTTAAAAAATAAATCATACCCGAAGAAAATCTATACAGTCAACTTAAGTTTCTCTTTATTTTTATTTGAAATTTTTCTCCTTCTTGAAGGAGAGATTTCAACTTTATTCAAATCATACAAGAAATTTTTCAACTACATTCATATATTTAACTTCTTCATTTGATGAAACAGAAGTGTTTGCTAGAATGATAGAATAGCATTTGCCATTATATGTCATAAAAAGTAAATCTAACTTTTGCACAATTTGTACAGAAATTTATAAATAAATAGGTAGCATAGTGACAACTTGATTTTGAGTGTTAAAATAAATACATATTTTTATGAATGCTTCATTATTATATCTCCTATGAATTAAAAGGTCAAAACAATATAAGCTGCAGTAGGCTATTGATAATCCGGCCATATACTAGCCTGGCAAGTCCAGTAATCCGGCATATTTAGGCAGGTTTTCTTCGAGCATAGGCTTTTTTTAACTAACTTCCATAATCCAGCCCACACTGTTCTGACATGTGATGGATTTGCGAGATTCAACTGTGGTTACAATTACTGCTTCTACGTCACAAATGAGAATCAATGATGAAGTTGAAGAAGTGGAGTTCTTATAAAATACTGTGGTGGGCAAACGCTAAGGCAAGGTGAAAAAGACGTTAAAAAAGTAAAGCTTGGAGTTTTTTGAAATTCTTTTTCAGAGCAGATAAGTATGATAAAAAAAATAATATCTGAAAAAATCATTCAAATATTCACAATGCTTCTTTAGTAAATAACTTTGTGTTCTATCATCATTGTGATACAGTTGGGAAAATATTAAGAGCAGTCTTATTCTCATGTCCTTTGTCTCATTCGCATATTGCAGTGCCTGAGCATCATACTCCGAAGCCTCTTCCTTAATCGTTCAATGATGTTCAATTTTTTAAGATGGAGAGGATCATACTAAATCGAACAAGGTTTGTCCATTGCTTTAACAGAAGAGTGGATTGACTTCTGGTGAAATTGGGAAGAATATCAACAGGTTTACAACAGTGACTAAGAATTTCTTGAAGAATGTACCCGGAGTACAATTTAATTTGAGAAAGAAATGGTAGACAGTCTTCTTTACCAGATTGGCAGAAGAGAATAGTGAAAAACATAAATTTGAAGAACATAAATGTTTTCAGAAAAGATTCGAAACCCTTGAACTAGTAGAAAAATGTCTGTAATATATAATTTTGAAAAGCCTGCATCCAGTAGATATGTCTGCAATATATAATTTTGAAAAGCCTTCATGAAGTGTACTTGAAACTGTAGGCAACCCTGACTAACATTTACACACAAAGTGATGAGATTAGTGTTTGTTTAAAAGCATGTAATGTCGGGTAATGAATGCTTTTTATTTTATGTAGTACAATAAAATTCCTCTTAACAGTCACCCATCAGATGCGGTCACTCTCCCTCCCCCCTTCTCCGGCCAAATAATATTTTCCCTTGTATAATAAGAGTGTGTTTCAAACCTCTGATGGATGGTTCCCCCTCCCCCTTTTATGGACAATTTTTTTTGTCCTCCGTGTCTGCAAAAAGAGGGTTTTAATGGATTTGAATATAAGTAATAATCAGAAAAGACTAACTTTTGCTGTTTTAACATCTAGTGCAGTGTATCTCTCCCCCCCCCCCCCACCTTTTTTAGCAAACTCTGATCTTATCACTTTTTGTGTTTGTGAGGAAAGTGAGGGTGACTTCTAATTTTTAATGCAGTGCAAACATTACTACTGGTGCAATGGTGCCCCAGATCATTGGCATAGGCTTTAATAAACTGTCTAATGGAAAAGAGCTTACCATGTTGTTTGGTCTTTTTTTGTTTTCTAATGGTCTTTTTTTGTTTTGTTTTCAATCTGCACTTTGTTTTGAAGAAGGGATCATAATTTGTTCGATTTAACATAGCCTTTTGCCTCCACCAGTCTTAAAAAAGTTGAACTTCATGAGAAAACAACTACTTTAAATGATTGGTGAAGCTCCTAAATATGGCTCTATGACACAGTAATATGCAAATAAGGTAAGGGATGTCAGAAAATAGGATTCGCCTTAACCCTTTTTCCCAACTCTATTGCATTGAATGAAAAAAAAAAAAATCACTAAAAAATTATTGCACAATTTCAAATGATTTTTTAGCTATTATCAGATTTATCAGCTCTGAAAAAAGTTTCCGAGCTTTACTTTCTTTTTTTTTACTTTTTTTCATTCCTTACCTGGCCAAAACGTTTTTCCATCAATGTACAAGAGATTCAACATACCACATGATGCATCTTGTCACAGCATTATCATATTTCTTCACCTTATGATTAATATATTCAATTATCACTCGGATGAAATTCAAGGTTGCCAATAATAGAGAACCCAATGCAATAGAGCCTAAGTGGTATCTGAAATTTAAAAAAAATATATATATATATGCTACAGTCGAATCCTGTTTTAAGGAATACTGTAATAGCAAAAATATTGTTCTAACGAAAACTTTTCTAATCCCCAAATAAGTTTACATAGGAACAATGCTGAAACCTGTGTTGAAACCTTGTTATATATAACAAAATTTCGTTATAATGAAGTGATTTCTCCGGTCTCTTGGAGTTTGTAAAAATGGGATTTGACTGTATTTATAATTTCTCAACAAAATTGCATCGGATAGTAAAAACTAGAGACAGTGAAACACATTTGTTCCTCCTGAGTGGGGGATTAAAGTCGGTTTAGGACCCGGGCACAAAAGAAAATATTTTGGCCCCTTAAATTAGAAAAAGTGTAAAGTTTAGGTTTTTTTTGGGGCCCTTCATAAGTCGGGGCCCGCAGTTAAATATGCTTCTGCCCACCCTATAAGAAAACTACAAACTTCTCTACACCTATATCAAACCCCTAGCTACTATTACTCTCCTGGGTTTCATTGATCTTGTAAACAAAAACAATATACTGGAATGGTCAAACTGAGCATAACTAGTGATGATTACTTATTACCAATATGATAACTTATAAAGATATTTTCACCCATAAGATGGTTGATAAAGAGGTGAAAAATGAGGGAGGCCTTGCTCAAAACAAGACATATGGTTACCCTTCCTATGCTTATGTATATTATTATCAATTGGTTATTATTATCATTTTGTTATCAAAAACCCACAGTTCTGAAGTAATCAATTTAAGTGACATATACATACATGCAGGGCTGCAACTAGGATTTTTGCTGCCCCAACAACTTTGGAATTTGATAATTTTATAATGGTGTTCTTTGTTTCCACCTAAAACTGTTGCCTCCTAAATTTTTCTGCCCGGGCAGTTGGCCCCTTCTAGTTCCAGTCCTACATGCATGGTTGACTACTCAGGCCTTTTCATTTGTTTGAGGACAGTACCATACAAAGGTTTTTAAAAACCTTCGTATGGTAGCGGAGAGTGACGTCATCCTTGGACAGTATCATCATTGAAAATCTTCATTTTATCTGATGTTCATATTACAGTAAAGCAAACAGTCTTGCAGTTTTGATACAGTGTCAGACTTCCCACTCTTGCCAACCTTCTCTATACCAGTGGTTCATGATCAGGAGTGAACGTATACTTTGTAACGTATCCATGGGTCCTCGGTGTAAAAGTCAGAAGTCGTCATCACAAAAAACATAAATGTTTACTTTTTGTTGTTTTTCATTGGCAATCGGCAGTGCAGGTCTTGATAAATCGCATTTATGCGATAAATCGCATTTATCGCATTTATGCGATTTATCATTATATGGCTTGGAGGGTGGGTCGCAATGAATTTATTAAAGATAAATTTTTTGAGTTCATAGCCTTCAAATAACATTGAAATTAACAGAAATAGATTATAATAACATATAAAGGTATTTTCTTCCGAATTTTCAATTAAAAAAAATATTTTTTTGCATTACAAAAATAAATTTTGGATCGTGCCCCCCCCAACCCCCGTGCACATCTCTGATCCCACCAATATGCACTAGGATTCAGAGGGGCAGAGCTGATGACGAAATTTTGCTAATAAGGGGGGGGGGGTCAGAGTTTGGCTGACTTTTGCTGAAGGGGGGGGGCAAAAATGGCTAAAAATTTGCTTACGTAATACTTGAACGGCCCCTTTTAACAGGAACCCCTTAGATACAGTCACCTCTCTTTTACAGACAACTTTTAAGTCCCTGAGTGTCTGCAAAAGAGGGGTTTTACTGTACTTTATTTTCATGTTGAAGATCAGCACTTTTTCTTTTATTCATTTTTACATTCATTCAACGTGACTGTCGGAAACGAATGCTGTGATAATCCTTCCTCACCAATAAGGTGTTAAACGAGATGACTCGCTCCGATGGATATATATATATATTTATTTTTTATTTTTTTTATTTCACAATAAGATTCTCATTTCTTTTTCTTTTTGTATCCTGTGTATATAATATGGCAAGTGTAAGATAACAGATGAGATGGCTGGGGGGGGGGGGGGCTCAATTCCTTTTAAAACATACCTCCATCCTAATATGTATATATTTTCATCTATCTTAACTAAACCCCAAAACTTTTCTCCAACTCCCAATCCCACATCTAGTCTGCAATCACCACAAAATTTGTTAATCGTGACAGTACCCAATTGTCCGGGGAAAATATGTTGTAAAAATTTTGTATGTTTTTTTTCTTTTTTTTTTGACACAAAATAAAGTGTTCCAGACTCTGCCACGAAGCTGGGCTGGAAGAGAGCTCAGCAACAGGTTCCAGTGGCAAAGTTCTGGCGTTCATTCATTCAGTGTGATAATTCTTTAAACTTGAATCGCATGTATCTAAGTATGTATATACAATTAATTATTAAAATTTTATATTATTATTTTCTAACTTGATACTTTTCATTGCAACTGCTAACATTATAACAAAATAAATAATATGCTTTTTTTATTCCCTCTAAATATGGAATTTTCTTAAGAAACAAAATTTGAATTTTCTCAGGTTCTCAATAGAATGATTTTTTAATACAAAATGTTTGTCTTCCCACCAAGTGATAGGGAGATCATTATAATGTGTGTAGCCTGCACTCTGCTGCATTATATTTTATTATAAACAGGATTGACTGTAATAAGAAAATCATAAAAGTATTTAACTAACCGAATAGCACATCCAAAGCCACTTAATATGGCAAAATGTTTAATATCTCTACTTTTGTGGAAAGTCCAGTAATAGGATGCAAATGCATATGCCAAAGCCACCTGGGCAAGACCAGTCCAAAAGAATGTGTTCCATAGAAAGCCAAAGAAATTGTACGCTTGGGCTGCATATAGACTGCTTGCACTATCATAATTCTTGAACACACACTTGGCAAACTCATAATTAAATTTCTGCAAAAGAGTCGGTGATTAGAAAAATGTGGAAACATAGAAAAAAATGTAACAGTACAATTAACTGATAAGCAATGATAAAAGAGGTGGTAAAGCAAAAATGAAAGTCACTAATTTATTATTAAAAGTGCATACATTTTTTACATCTTTACACATAAGGCAAACTGAGGTAACTGGCAACTCTTTTTTATTAGTTCAAGTCCAACCTAGCACCTACGCTGGAAAAGTCAAACTTCTTGAAAATACGGCAGCAGGTTCTTTGAATCATTTTCTTTTCAGAACTAGTGCTTTAACCAAATTTTCTTCAGTGTGTTTGCACTATGGTTAAAAATTCATTTAAATCATAAAAAGCCCAAACATTTTATTAACCTGGTATACAAAACTAATTTACAACTTCAGTGTGCAGAAAACTCACAATGTTAATTAATAACTTTGGAATGTAAAAAGCTCATAATGTTAATTAAAACTTTGGAATGTAGAAAACTCACAATTTAAAAATACCCTTCCCCATAAATATTATCCGACATTATATGAGGCAAATGAGAAGAGAAATGCAAAATTTGTAGAAATGCTGGGGTATGGGGTTAGTGTGTAAATACATTCCGTTACACTTACCTCAGCAAAGTGAATACATGGGGAAAAAGTAAATTTCCTAATTCCTACTTCACCTAAAGAGATATAATCATATTAAAATGACAGATAAAGTAATTAGAAAAAAAAAAAAGAAAAGAAATTGGCACCAAAATATCGATATTAGGCCAACTCATACTTTTAGAAATAGTCAAAATCTAAAGGTCACAACAGGTAATGCCTTTTGACCACCAACCTAACTTCTCCATAAGAAAGCTCCTTGTAACCTTATATGAGCATCTATCATACCAATTATATTTTTACTGAAAAACAGAGTAGGTATGAAAGAAAACTTCTGCAAGAGACCATTCCCAGAAGCGAATTGAATTTCACAAATCATTTGTGGTTTCATTTACTCCCAATTTCCACTTGCCTCAGTTTACCTTACTCAAGAAAATTTAATCATGAAAATAAGTAACAATCATAGTTCTTCAGGAGTGTCTCTCCATATTTTTATTTTGACTTCAAGAAAACAAAAAGCTGATGATATAATACACAGCAGCCTATAGTAAAAAATTCAACGGTTTTTAACACATAATACACAGATTATAAACAGGAAATTACACAATAATTTATTTTTTTTAAATCTAGATTCAAGAATATCTAAAAAAATATTGATGTATTATATTTTTAATTTATTTCATTTTCCTACTTTCTCTTTAATTTTTACCAATTTATCATTTATCTTTGACTGAATCACTTATGTTTTATCATGTTTTATTCACTTCCTCATCTGATTTGAAATAGGAATTTTATTCCCTGGTATTTATGGTGAGAAGTAGAGTAAATAGAAATTATGGAATTAACCAATGGATAAAAATTGTTTTTTCGGGTTCGAAGACCGTCGTCCGTTTGAGTTTGTTCTCAACGTTTCCCCATAGTCTTCTTCATGTGAAGGAAAAGATCTAGGTAAAGAGATTGAGCACTTAAAATCAGTTTTCCGCTCTAATGGGTACACGGAAGACGACATCAAGAAAGCCTTACGCTCCATCAAGGAATCACCAACGGAAAATGAGCAGTCACAATCAATTGGAAAAGCTCTGCTGCCTTTTATCCCCGGAGTGACGGCAAGAATCAGCAAGGTCATGAAAAAACATTGTATAAAGACCATTTTCAAACCAACCAGAAAAATATGTGAAATGCTGCGATCAGCAAAAGACCACCGTGACCCTCTATCAACACCGGGGATCTACCGAATACCGTGCACCTGTGGTCAGGTATATATTGGAAGCACAAAAAGATCTGTGGCCACGAGAATAAAAGAGCACGAACGATGCTGCAGAATGGGCCAAACAGAAAAGTCGGCGGTGGCAGAGCATGCGCTTTACGACAACCACAGTGTACAGTTCAGCAAAACACAGGTAATAGCTAATGTTGACCACTTCTTCCCACGAATCTACAGAGAGGCTATTGAAATATACAAGCACAAAAACAGCTATAATAGAAGAGAAGAAACTTTGAAATTGAGCAGATCCTGGACACCAGCTCTCAGAAGAACAAGAACCTTCCCCTTCAAGGTCCAGCAACAGAATGATGACAACAGCCAATCAGATAACTCCACATCTCTCGGCCAATCAGATAACTCCACATCTCTCGGCCAATCAGGTTCTACCAGCATAACAACTGTTTACAATACGCTGCCAGCCATAGAATCAACTGACCAATCGCAAAACAATAGTGTAGTTCAAGCCACTTATGTCCATAAATACAACCTGAGACTCCGGAAAACTTGACTTTGATCCAGTTTATCAATTCTCCTGATGATGCCAACCACTAGTGTTGGGGAAACGTTGAGAACAAACTCAAACGGACGACGGTCTTCGAACCCGAAAAAACAATTTTTATCAAATGATGGCCGCGAAAACCTTATAGACTATTAACCAATGGATATTAATCTGAAATTATGTAACCTCAATTAGGTAACTTTATTTACTGTGCTTTTGTATGTTTGTTGCACAAAATACAAACAACATGTTACATAATATATACATTTCCCTTGCTAATCCCCCCCCCCCCCCATTAACCACTGATGCATTCATTCTGAAAAAAACAAATTTTAGTTATTCAAACGAGTTTGGTCATGAAAATTGATTACTCAAGTTTTTCTCAGTAAATGTTTATTTGCTACATAATTATGCACCAATGTTTCCGGAATTCATTTCTATCTGCTGAAGAGGCAGAGATATGTTGCGTTATTTTTTTATTTTTTCATTTCACTCCATGATCATCAAACTGTTGTCATTCCATTTGTGCACAGCACCTAAAACTAACACAGCGATGTCACCAAAACATAATAATTTTTCATCTTTATTACCTTACGTCAATAAATATCCCATTTAAGAATATGAATTTTTTTTCTTTTGACTTTTTGAAGCAGGTTTTACATTTCACTAATTGGAAGTTTTAGCACAGGGGGAATGTATATAAGAAATTAATCAGCTGACCAAGCAATTCCAGACAGCCTGTATATGAATAAAAAATAGTAGAGAAAAAAATTTTGTATTTATCTACAATAAGAACTATGATAATTTTTGTTGCACCACGGTCATTTTCTGCACACTAGGGCTAATTAGACCGGGACTTACAGTTTATTGCCGATTCTGAATGGCAGTGTTCTACATTTTGCATTTTTATATTCACAGAGAGGTTGGTGCACTAACCCCTCGATATGGGACTCACTGTGGTAGCAATCTTTTTCTATGGTCATGTTGTCACTGTTTCTGTTGTACCCCTGAGTCAGGAAAGTTTTTGACAAAGATGAATCAGGCATCAAACTCACGACACCTCTAAACATCATTTGGTACTGTAGGCAAGTATCTTATTCACCTAGGCTACTGTGCCCAGTAAAAACTAAACCAGAATTGAAATAGTAACTCACAGTTGGATCGCAAGTTGTATCATTCTGCAAGTTAGATTTTGAATCTGCATTTTCAACCACAAAACGAGTTCTTGTGCTAGATGCAATGTATCTGAACCAATCCGTTAAGATTTTTTTAGATTGGAAACATACACATGAGAAAATTATAACATCACTTTAAAAAAAAACCTGTGTACCAGCGATAAACTGCTGTGTTTCAGGCTATGTGCCAGAATAAAATTTGTTCATGAGAGCTCTTGCTACTTCACTTTTTGAACCACCTACATAATGTGTATTAGGTTTGTAGAGAAATTAATAAAACTAAGAGTGTTTACACACATTAGGAACATAAGCAGCAGATACATGCTCCTCAAATGGGGGAGGGGTAGAATTACTGAAAATGTGTGCAGTGATTGGGGGATGTCCTCCATTCTTCTGCCCATCCTAGTTGTTCACTTATATGGTCACTCACCCCTTCGACTGGTCTCTGACCCGCTCACTTGATCACTCATATGGTCATACACCCACTCACACACTTTGTCACTCATACAATTATTTAAGTGATCACTTTATTTAGTGATCACTCATCTACTGTAACATAATATCCCCCAGACCACTGTTTTCATATTTGACCACATTCATCCTTAATCTTATGAGAGTGCCACTCGAGCGCTGAGGTGAAGTGTCTGGGACGAAATGTACTGGGAGCAAATCAATCTTCACCAATGTAAAGAAATTTAGTATTTCAAATCATTCAAACCAAAAAAACCATCGAAATTACTTTTCAGGGTGGAAAAGTGATTTTTGCCTTTTTTTCTCTAATAATCACAAATGATTCATTCTTGCTGACAGCAGATCGATCATTTATATAAATAAAAATATATTCTGATTCACAGAGGCATCCACAATCAATATTTCAAAAAGTTTAGATTCAAGGATACAAAGATACAGCAATCCAAAATCCAAAATTAAGCAGTTGTACAAGATAAGGTATAAACGGAAACAGTAGTGTTAGTGGCATAGCAGCTACAGCCCTGTAATGGGAAGAAAAGAAAAATCAAGAATAAAATGAAATGAAACAAGACACAAACACATACGACAAGGCTTCTCAAACTGTGTGACATGGCGCCCTGATGCACTGCTAACCTTTGTCGGGGGTGCTGTGGGGTGGTGGCTCAACAAAGGTTTTTCAAAGAGATTCTTTGTTAAACTGCTCAGGGAAAGAGCGGATAAGCATTTATTAGGGGCACTGTGGGCGGAAAAAGTTTGAGAAGCCCTGACATGCAGTATTATAAATACAATTCATTAAATCCATAAATAATTAAAGATAAATTCAGAAAATCATCTCAACCAACTAACCAATCCATTCTATTAGAGCTTTCTAATTTGCACATGATATTATGTGGCATAATACAATATAACTTTGGATTACAGGTAATTTGATTTAAGAGTGTTTCCCAAGACAAGCAAAAATTTGCAACAAATCTTGATTTTATAAACAAGTGATGATTTGTATCACGAGTAAAAATTTGTAACAGAATTTTTGACTTGATAAATTAGGGATGTCTCACAATACAAGTAGTAATACGCATATCAGAACCTCCCGGATGAGGACTAGGCTCAGTTGTGATCATGTGATGCTCGAAATGTAACACATACAGTATAGACAAAGCCTCTTAGATGAGTTTGCATAAAGGAGGATTTGATATACAGTAGAAGCTCATTACAATGGACTAATAGGGGTAAAAGTTATCAGTTTTAACAAATGTCTGGTTCATAATTAATAATTCTTATAGGGATGTAATGCAATAATTAAAGTACAGTAGTTAGCTATAAAAATTATAATCAAATAAAAAACAGCCTTCAACATAGGTTGAACTGAAAAAGATGTATGCAAACAATGCATTAATTTAAACTTTTTTTTGGCTGGTGAGCTGTATGAGTAATGCTGCACATCTATGTTTACACAAAAACAACACAATGATCAATGCTTAATCACACTTGGAAATGTAAAACTTGTTAGATAAAAATAAGCACCCTTTATTATTATTATTACAATTTTCTTAACTGTCCGTCATAACAAACGTTTGCTATAATAGGGCCCATTATAATGAGGTTCTACTGTACATACTACTTGTATTGCAAGACATCATTCATTTATTGTGTCAAAATTTGTTACAAATTTTTGTTTGTCTTGCAAAACAAGACTAATTACAGGTTATTAGAAATATATATTGTTTTATTTTTAATTTAAAAGGCATGTTTTACTAATGTGTTAATTTATATGACAGACTGTTATTAAAATTGTAATAAAGTTATCCACTCAATTCAAAAACTTCATTTGGAAGATGATATAAGAAATATACACTGCCTGATAGAAAAAATGCAACACCATGAAGGTATGGTTGTATAATTATGCAAATTATACCAGGAATGAACAGCTGAACAATTTATGCAAATGATCTGAAATTCACGTTCGTCATGTGATTAGCTAGCGATATTCTGGAAGGAAATACCAAATAAGTCAATAACTGTTACTCCCTGTCATCGAGGATAACCCATTTTTCAAAAGACATGGGTAGTTAAAGAGATGCCTGACAGACAACAACAAAGCCAGTTTCGACAACCGGATGTGTTCAGAAAAGGTTTTGTTTTAGGCTTTCGTTTTAGGATTCATGTTACCTATGAAGAGATGGTTGGTCCTTCTATCACATCACAGCTGAAACAAGCCTACATGCATCCACTGTTCAAAGGATGTGAAGAAAGAAATGTGGATGTAGTGACAGATACGTCACTGATCCTGACAACAAGCTGGTCGGCAGTACATCTCTCCAAACTGTATACAGACACTCCAATCCTGTCATGCAGGTGCTCTGAGACAAGGACGGTGTTGTACCTAAAGATACTATACAATACAACGGCGAAGAAGGTATGCTCTCTAAATGGCAACTTAATTCCAGGAAACCATTCAAGTACACTCACAGGATACTCAAATCACACTGGATAAATGACTCTCTCCAAGATCTCAAGACTGGCAGCAAGAGAATCGATGACATCATCGGTACCGTCGAATGCATCTCTAGATTGACGTCAGAATGCTTGGATCGACACAGCCGAAGGCATACGGTGGCAGAAACACAATCCATGAGTGTAAGCATGTTGCAGGATGTAAAGGATGTTTCAATATCTAGAACAATTTCTCAATGATTGGTCGAAAGCGACATGCAGTCAGGCTGCACTTTACGATGCATCGGCACCAATGCCACAGATTGCAATAATGTCAGAACAGAGCCACTTGGACAGCTAAATGGCACAATATTGTGTTCAGCGATGAGTCTTGTTTCCGTTTTACCAGTGACAGTTGTAGAATAAGAGGGTGGAGGGAATGTGGAGACAGGTCGAATCCTGTTGCAACTGTTGAACACCCTACTGTTCAACAATGCAGCATCATGGTTTGGAGTACCACCACCATGGACGGCCGGTTCATATCAGAAGCTTAACGACGATATGACGGTACATAAGTGAAGTTCTATAGTCATTTGCATTTCCCTACCTTCAGTGATTGCAAAATTCTGTTTCTCAGCAAAAGACAATGCCTGATCTCACACAGCAATCATCAGCAGGCATGCACATACCCAGATGCTTAGTTGACCAGTGATGTCTCCAGTTCTCTCACTCATTGAGCATGTGTCAGATGTGATTGGCGGCCGTTTGCTTGATCTGCCTCAGACTCAACTGGAGGACGAACTAATACTACTAAACCACACATGCACCTCGTCCATATTCCTCTACGGAACTTCTGATGAATTGGTACATGTTGGAACGTGTGTGTATGTGTAGTTAACCTGATGTAAAGTTAGTTGATGTGTAATGCTTGTTATGTGTAGTGCTGTCATCTGCCATCAATTTTTCTAACTATGAGTGAAGTGTAATCTTTGATGAGTTTACCATTGTAGGCTTGTTGCCATCTGTGGAGAGACTTTTGAACTGAGAGATCGATTCACATTTATGCCTCGAAGTTGGGAACCACAGAAAACCAACTTCAGCCGACAACCACTGTGACAAGGTTGGGGTTTGAACCCGGGTCCCCGCACTACAAGTCTCACTATGACCGCACGACTACCACAGCAGCTGGAGGATGAACGGTGGAGTATGGTTGAAAGCATATGATTGACCATCCCTCAGCAAACCATCCATACTCTCATTTCCTCTGTACCTTGAAGGGTTGCTGCTTGTACCACCACAAGAGGTGGTCCTACTTCCTACTAACTAACCTGTATATTTGATCCCTGTATTACATTATTTGTTTGAAATGAAAATTACATATTTCTATATGCCTTCTGTATATGTCTGCCAATTTTCATCACATTCTGCTGTCACTCTTTCATGGTGTTGCATTTTCTTTGTCAAGCAGTGTATAATTAAGAATAAATAAGAATGTACATTTTATGCAAAGTCAATTACATAAAGATACAGTAAAAGCCCCTCTTAATGGTCGGGAGTTGCATTTTGAACCCCTGATTAACGGTCACCACTCTTTTACAGACAAATTTTTTTTTGCCCTACCAGTGTAAGGCAAAAAAGAAATTCAAACAAAAATTAACCTCCGCAATAGAGAGGTTTTACTGTACTTAGATTAAATTTTAATAAATGTTTATGGACATACTTGCTTGCTTCTTCGATCAAAGCAATGGCTAAGAGAATCCTTTTCCGCAGGAATATTGTTAGAAGAATCAATATCAGAAGCACAGTTCCAGATAAGATAGCTGAAACAATGCAATTTAAAGAATAAAATTTGCTGGTCAAAACTGTTCTAAACTGACTTGTAACAACAATTTTCACACAAAATTAGTAATTCAATAATCTAGTTCACGGACCGGTCCATGGGAATTTGCCATCAGTCCACAAAACATTTTTTCCATTTCATGTAGCCGTTACACATGATTGAGGAGTTACATTGTTGTGTGGTGAGCAGGACATTTTCAAAATGGTTTTTTTTTTGTGAAAAGACTTTTTTAACCATGTGAGTTGCAAAAACCAAACAGAGAAATCAAATGGAAGTTAATGCTGCAGATGAATTCAGAAACAATGCTGCAATCATGTTTAAATGCATGCATATAATACATACAAAATGTTCTAACAAAGAAGCAATGGATGTCTAACAATTTGAAAATTAACTCTAGTTTCCAAAAATAAAGTACTGTTTGTTTAGGTCTTTATTTCTGTTTTAGCTCTCAGTAGTCATGCCAATTATTTCTATTTTGACTGGTCAGATAAATTGGGACATGAGTGGCAAGATGCTGATCTACTACCATGAAGGCAACTGTCAGGTCCTCAGGTTTTATCCCAGGGAATGAAAAGTTTTCTCCCTATCCGACCTGAGGCAACCACTGATAGATTACACCTCAATATGCCCTTGCAGACAGTCCCTTCTCTCCATGATGTGGATGGAAGTACATGACGTGATTTTCTCTAGAGAGAAAGATTTCCCATCCAACTTTGATAGGAAGCAAATTATCGTATAACAATATTTCCAGAATTGGTGAGCAGTGGAAAAGGTCACATAAATTGTTCATTCATGTTAACTACTATACCGCACAACAACTCCAGTCATATATTGCCATCCGACTAGTGGATTTCAGTGGGAAATAAAGGTGCCATCTATCAGTGGTCGCACCAGGCTCAATAGGTAAAGAATTTTCTCTGATGTTCTTTTGGCTGGATTCGAACCCATAGACCTTAACAGGAACCTCTATAATGGAAGACAAGCATCTCACCACTGTGCCACTTGGACGCTATTTATGATTTGTTAACTGGTCCGCAGGTGTAGAAAAAGGTTTACTGACCTAAAATGTTGATTGAATGTTGGGAAAGAAAAAAAATACAAACAGGGTTTGATACATCTAAAAAATCTAAAATAATGGCTATTTTATATCAACTTTTCAAGGACTTGTTGGGCCATTTCCATGTTGGTAGAATTGATTGAACACACTGATATAATTTCCAAAAAAATTGTTGTCCTCAGATGCTAATTCAGCAATCACACATAGGAAAGTTTAGACACTGATTCTAATGCTTTAGTCATAATAGTAATCCGTAATCTGGTGCCTGGAATTTGTCAAGCCATCTCTGAATTAAATTATATAAAAAATAATGTATTAGTTTTACAAACAATTAATTGATTGAATTAATTGTTATTCAAAACCAAATCTGAACAATGCTTTTTTTTAAACTAAATTTTATATATATATTTGACAGTTAACCATACAGTTTGTAACTGGGCATATTCAATAGAAATTACCAATCTTGATTCTAATCATTATTTACAAAGGTGGCTGCTAGCAAAAAACATGCAATGAAAACTCTCAAACATGATAGTGAATTTATATTTATTATTTATATTATTCATTCTATAAAGTTAATGATTCCTAAAAATCCTTGAATGATTTAAGGTTTCTTTGGGTAAGGCAAGGAAAATATACAGCAATCGCCAATGAATAAAAATATCACAAAATAGTGAACTGCCCAATGGTCATAGACTGAGGTTTCACACACACGGTTAATAAACAAAGAAAAAAAGTGATTCAAACGTTTACATGAAATCAGACATTTCGTCTAGTACTACAGTAGCACAAAGATTATATAACACTATATTTCTAGGGAAAAAAATGAGTATTAGGATTTATTGACTCTTTGTCATTTAACAGACAGGATTTGCAACTCTTATCTAACATTCAGTTGTTTCACATTAATAAAAAAAAATTCACGTGCAAGAGACACACCCCAGTAATCTAAATTTTTTGATGATCCAAAGAGGTCCGGGTTTCAAGTAGTTCATATTAGCACAGTTACACTATAAAAACACAAATGGACCTATACTATATAAATTTTATACAGTGTCAACTGGTTAAAGAAAATCTCTTCTTTAAAAGTGCAGTCTAACTTTTTTTTATTGTAAAAAAAACGAACCGCTAACTTTCATGTTGTGGAAAATGTGTTGAACCCCCCTGAGATAACGTTCTTCACCTGTGAGGTATTGTGTTCGAGTTATAATTGATAACACAAAATTCCAACTCAGAAGAAAGACAAGGAGAAAAACTTCTCAGTTTTTTTCTTCCAAACTTTGGAAAATAAAGTAACAGAATTATTCCCAAAAACTGAAACATACACTACATTTTCATTTCTGATTCAAAACCTATTACATATATTTTATATAATGGAACAACATTTTAATAGCAACTCTAATATCAACGTAAATTCGTAATTCCATAACAAAAATAATAATTTTAATTTACTAAATAAGTTAAAAAATAAACAATTACCTGTTATTTATTTAATATAAAACTGTCACAAATTAAGGGATGCCAAGTTATAAAACATTGTGATTGATTAACGTTATGTCAATTAAAATATCTTGAATATGAAGAAACTAAAATCTATACTTACCAAGAGCAAGCCAAGTATTTGTGGAATTAAAATAGGATGACAAGTTCAAAGAGAATGTAAATTGTTTATTTTCTTTTGGCATATTTTTCATATTCTGGTATGTAGAAACACAATAATAGAAAGCTGAGAAAAAAATTTAATGTTAAGCACGTTCAAGAAAAAAATTAAACCAATTCAAATGAAATTTGTCATTTATATTGCAATATAATATAATATAACCAGGAGTAATAGAAACTTTTAAATATTCACCGTATCCAGTTAATAACACTGATGCAATGAGGCTCACCCAAACCATGATTCCAGCAATATAGCGCATCAGAATTATCCATATAAAAGCCCCCATCATAGAGAAGCATAACATCCTATAGAAAGAGTTATATATATCTGATGAAAATTAAATTCACCAAATGAAAAATTTTTGATTTGAAGGGGGTTTTTTTTTGCGAATAAATGCAAAATCAACATTTTTTTTGTGAAATTCTGATTTTTTCATTTGCTAAATTTATGTATCCCTACTGATCATATTTCATCAAAACAGATTCAGCTGATTTTTTCCCATCATCATACACTATCATTAAACTACCTGTAATTTTGCCAAAATCCAAACAAAATAGTGACAAAGATTGCTTTGGGACCAACAGCTGGAGGTGAGGCCAAACCAACTGTAATAAATGCTGTAGACTCACCTCGTTTTGCTTTGTGACATAACATGTTTAGTAAAAATATCAGATAAAATTGTATTTTTTTTCTCATTTGAAACTGGTTGATATTTTTTTCATTGTGTCTAAACAATATGAATATTCCATTTATTTTTAAAAAGTATGGTATGAACATGACCTTCAAAATAGGGATGACTGTTAACAATGCTTGTAGCACACGCTATTATTAAGCATATTATATTCCCCCATTAAATAAGAATAATTATTTGAAAACTAAGGAAAAACTCTCACAATATTCTTGCAGGTAGGCATATAAGAAATTAGTAGAAAATAAGGTAGGGAAAGAAAATTGATTGACATGAGCCACTGCTGCAGTCTATACAATTTACAGTAGAACATTTATCAACCAAGGCCACTATTAATAGAGTCACTATTAATGGGCAGACCAAGGGTAAAACATGTGACATGATCAACATACTTTTTAAAAATTTAATTAATTAACAGAGAGAACTAATAAGAATATAACAAGTGTGTATGAATTTGTATATTTCATATAGTGTATGGCAAGCAATTCCATTCTGTTTGACCACTTTATTTTTTATATTTTTACCCTTGAGCCAGTTTTATCACCCATTGGAAACTGAAACGAAATTTGTTCCTTCAAAAAAGTGTACAAACACATTAATGCTATCCCAATCTCATCATATGCTATCAGCTCCTTATCTTCAGCTCAAATTACATAAGTCACAGTGCTGTTTTTCTGATTGCCTCTTTCTTACTGATAAGGTGAAAAGATGACCAGTCAAGTCATCTATCTTACCCCAATATGCTTAGCATCCAAAATTTGTAATAAATCAAGATTTGTGATAGCAAACATAAATCTGAAATGATCTGAATGTAGTTCATAAAAAGTATAAAGAATCCTAAGAAAGGATCCTTAAAATGCATAGAACGGATAAGGTTCAAATCAGCCAATTAAAACAATCGAGTGGATAGAGATCTATGGCTTTTTTTCAACCAAAGATATCAAGAAAACAGATATTTTCTGGATATTATGTCAAGATGAACTCAGAAAGATCATCTGGTCTTCACTGAGACTCAAACTCAGGCCCTCTTGCAAACCAGGCAAGCCAGGCAAGCATGCTACCATCTACACAACTGGAGACACGACCCTGCCTCCCTTATTTCACACACTGTGACATGAAATAAGGAAGGCTAAGAGAGGTTACTAATGTCTTTACTTCAGCACCTCATGCCACAGTGCGTGAAATAAGGAAGACGGTATGTCTCCAGTGGTGTAGATGGTATCATGTGTGCCTGGTTTGCAAGAGGGCCTCTGGGTTCGAATCCCAGCGGAGACCAGATTACTTTTCTTTCTGAGTTCTTCTTGACATAATATCCAGAAAGTATATGTTTCCCTAGAGTCGAAGTTTAAGAATTACCCAAACCTATAACTCAAATTTCTCAGCATGCTGGCTAATGCAGTAACAGTGAAACCTTGATATAACAATACTCTGCGGACCAAGAAAAATATGGTTGTTCAGAGATTATCATTATATCAAGAAGTAACATTATCATCAGCCGCCACCAAATTTATGCTGTTGTTGGCCTTTCTTCTGAATTGGCAGTGTTAGTACCACCATAAAATGTGTTTAGTATTTATTCTCAACAAAAAATTTTAATTGATTGTGGTTGATTAATAAAATTTAGTTAGTTTCTCCATACTGTAAAGTGGTTTATTGTACAGCACTACTTTTGTGCACTTACACAGAAAGTAGCTTCACAGCAACTTTAAAACTTTCGGAGGGTAGATAGCGCAAAATACTGATGTTATTAAACGCCCTTGAAAGAACAAAAACTAGTCTGCAATTTAGAAATATATTAAAGGTGATTTTGAGTGAAATATAAAGAAATATTGTTGTACCAGTTTCAAAATCTCAAAAAATATTGTCATAGAGGGATTTATCATAATAAAAGATATTGTTGAATCAAGAGGGATTTATCATAATAAAAGATATTGTTGAATCAAGAGGAATTTATAATATTAGACAATAGAAAAATATTGTTGTAGAGGAATTTATCATTTTATCAAGTATTGTTGTAATGACGTTTCATTGTATTTGTTTTTTTTTTTTTACTTCCATCATTAGTCACCTAATGATTAACTTATTCATCTTTCACTACCACTCGACTTGTGTCATGATTTGTTTCGAATCCCTAAAGGTGATGGTCCCACTGTAACAGTTAACTACATACATATACCAGTAGTTAGAAATAAATCACTACAAAAGAGGAAAAAAAAATTGGATGCCAAACATTGCTAAAATATATTTCTGATCAATAATAAATTTAGTAAATTGAAATAACTATTGATAAACATTCTAGTTTTTGTGTCGTAAGTTCTAAAGTTAAAAAAGCGAAACAAATTATATTTATGTCTAAACTTACAATGAAGGATTTTTAATTAAATTTAATTAAATGAAAAAGGTGTACAATATCAGCACTACTAAGGTTAAGAAGTAACAGATTAATAGGGAGAAAAAATGAAACGTAAAGAAATAATCATTTGTTATACGCACGCTAGTATGTGTTTCCATGAAGTTTTCAAATCACTAAACATTTTTTCTCCTACATCTTGCACATTGTAGAATTTGGCTAGGAATCTGAAACAAAGTGAAGATGAAATGAAACGAATGTTTAGAATATATAAATTATTATGATTTATTTTACACGCCATGTACTCAACTATTAAAGCATTGCATTGGGGAGGGGGAAGGAAGCTATCTCTATCCATTTCACTAAATAGTGTATTACCGGCATAGGCGGAAGAGCAGAAGTGGACTTTTTCTGCCCTCCCTACAAAGAGCCAGTATTCGCACCATGCAGGTGGATTAGGTAGCCAAACAGGCTACTGTACCTAAGAAGAAAAAAAATGAAAACTTTAAATATCCCTATAACATGGTCAGCTTTAGTCATAAAAGAATAGATTGTTATAGAAGGGTATAGGTTTTCATAGCTGGTATCAAGGGTTAGACAACTCTGGGCTAAAAACCTTGGTCCAGGCAAATTATTACCAACCAAATGTTTCATCTACATCTGTGGTGGATATCCTCAAAAAAAAAAAAAAAAAAAAAAAAACAGAAGCAGAGTTGATGAGATCTTCTTTGTTGTCTAGAGATCATTACTACTACTACTTAACCTTAAATGTACCTAGCGTACACATTTCTCTGCAGAATTTCTAATAAATCAGTAGGCTACATGTTGGATTGTGTAGTGTGTGTGTATGTATATATATGCATAGC